>NW_027225569.1:5822500-5940000 GCF_038994185.2 Dermacentor albipictus | reverse complement strand
GTTCGTTGACGTGTAATTCTTTGTTATCATGGTTGAAAAAAACAGCTGAATGCACGAAACAGGCATACAGCATAATGGTGATGATAAGCCTCAAATCAGCAGATTATCAGAATAGAGGCGGCGTCGATAATTTTGCTGTTAGTAGTAGACGGCGAAGAAAGTATCAGTGACGTCGATACCAACAGCGTCGTGATGATAGTTATGCGACATGGTTCGTTGCATAACAGCTCAACGCATTCAGAGCCGTGAACTTGCCCGATATATTGGCACTGCAAATGTGTACAAAGAATAAAGTATTTAGCTCTAATTTCACAGATGGCACTCAGTGATTTCACGCATGACAAAATTATAATTTGAACATTAAATTCAAAATGTCATTTTTCCCCATTTATACTAAAAATTAACGCATTATTTTTCTGACTATGCCCTATCGCTCCCCCCCCCCCCCTCCCTGAATCAAGAACGCTGTAACTACTCTCTCCCTGCCCTTTTCCCCGTAGTCACTTAGCGTAGCTATAAGCGGAAAAATCGTGTAGGTTGTGTCGGGGACGCAGCCGCAGTGGGGTACGCGAAGTGTCTTATGCGTTGCTGCAAAGGGTGTGTGGCCACTAGGGTACTGAAAGGACTGTAACCAAATACATAACTTAGGCATTCACGTATTGCCATACTTACATGTTATCCTATGTTACACTTAGTATTGAGTGGCGCGCTGACGTAAGTTTTGAAATCAAGTTTCGAAAACCAATGAAACTGCCGCCTGCGCTTGCGCGCCCTATATAGACTCGTACGCTCTTTTCATGCTGCACCATACAGCATGCAAACTGACTATAACGTTCTGCCGTGGTCAATGCGCGTTGGTGAGGATTGACATCGCTCGGTCTTACTGTTCGACTCTCAATTCACGCCATTTCTGGAACCTATACGTGTTGAACGCAATGACGTCATAGCCGAGAAGGCGTAAAATATCTGCAGCAAATTGCACACTCGTAAACTTACAAGTTCTGATGTGCACAAGTTTGGGTTTTATGGATTATGCCAACTATGGCCGAGTAAGCTCCCCAAACGCCACCACGCCTGCTCGTATTTGTACACGTAGTGCCGAGCTATATACATCTCTAAGCGCCCATCGAAAGGCCATATTTAGCTTCGACTACGTCATGCGTGGAGAAATAATGGCGACTTCTGTGCAAACGATTCATGCATGAACAAGTAATGGCTTCACTTAGACACTCAACTAAGCCAAAGTAAAACGCATACGTAGTGCGGTTACAAAGATATAGGCAATAATGTCATTACATGTTTTCCTTGCGTGCGGTCTCAGCAAAAGAATCTACTATGGAGACCAAACTGAGAAACGTTTGACGTCGAGAAGCAAGCTAGCAATAATAAGGCGGTGGTCTTCACTTCGGGGGAATGCTGCTGTAGCAGTCAATGAATTCATAGCAGGAAAAATAGCTTAAGTCTGCTGATATCTTGTTTCATTTTTCTTCCTGCATATCACTAAAAAATAGCAGATAATTTCCCGTGTACGTTTCCCGTCTCATTGTCTGTTTGTTTCACATGGTTGCATTAAGCACAAAACAGCGTATGATGTAGGTGATAAAGACAACTCGATAAACTCTGCACTTAATATGGTTGGTCTATGAGCCGTGAGAGCGAATTACACTTGACAAATTTGTGAGAACATCACACGCCTAAATAATATGCACGTGTTGCTCTAGAATGCCTTATGCTTATCGCTTATCCCTGCAGATACTTTGATGAGGATACGTGTAAAGCTAGTAGCTGACTAAAACCCAAACAATACCCGCCACGGTCGCTCAATGGCTATGGTGTTGGGCTGCTGAGCACGAGGTCACGGGATCGAATCCCGGCCATGGTGGCCGCATTCTGATGGGGGCAAAATGCGAAAACACCCGTGTGCTTAGATATAGGTGCACGTTAAAGAACCCCAGGTGGTTCAAATTTCTGGAGTCCTCCACTGCGGCGTGCCTCATAATCAAAAAGTGGTTTTCGCACGTAAAACCCCATAATTTGAAACCGAAACAATAATTGTAAGGAACCACCATGCTATATGTATACTGCACGATAGAGCTTCCAAACTGACAATACTGTCGTGCACGCATGCTCCATGGCAGGTAAGATGGTGTATTCTGCCTATTTTCCGGCGCTCACAAAAGCAGCAGTATAGCAGAGAACCAGAGAGCTTCTTTATGTATGGGAATGCAGTTAGCTTAAGATCTGATTTCTCAGAATAATGCGAAGAGTGGAAAACAAATTGAACCTATCCAATGCATAACGCCGTGAACATTGCATAGATTGTAGCCAAAGCCAGTTAGCGAATATGTTTTAACAGTCTTGTCCAGTCTTGTCCAATATTGAGAACATAAGAAAGTTTAATTGGCGAAATTCAAATAAAGGGAACATTCGAGGTGAACATAAGACAAGGTTAGGAAAACTGAAACAATCAAGCCTTTACACAAGACACGGGGTGAATAATGGAAGCCATGCAAGAACTGGGAGAGTTATCAAGGACAGCACCCTCTCGAAGCGCATCAGCCGCATGTCAGTGTTACAGAGGACACGCATCCGTTTCAGCGAGAGGAAGTGACGGTGCTTCTATACTTTCTGGTTGCGCCAGTTCCTAAACAACCGCCGAATTTCGGCGTAAAATGGTAGGAATGTCTAACCCTTTGATCCTCCTGGCAGTAGCAGTGAAAATACTCTTAGCGGTATGCAAAATAATAAACTGTGATAAACACGTACGCACAAAAGAAAAGAAATGATGGATACCAAACGCCCCAACTAGCCAGAGTGTGAAGGCGTGGTGCCTCTTACTTTTTCTTTCGCGCCGCGGCAAAGGTCAGGCCTACGCGACCCCCGGATAAAGCCGTCAGAGGCAGCCCGGTAGGTTACGACCTCTGGCGGCCGCCCTGGGAGATAAACGCCTTCGGGGCGAGGCGGCTCCTTTCAAGTGGCCGGCCGTCGTGTGGCACCCAAATTACGGCCGCCCCGGCTCCCACACTCGCCCAGCTATGCTATCCCTTGCAGGAGCCAGATTGCTTGTCGGCAAGCCTCTGGTACATTGGAGACTTGTAGATATTTACTAATATCGCGGGGCCTGCCTAATTGCACTTTGGCGCCAGCGTCCGTGCGAAGCTTATATACACACTCGAATCGCCAGGGGAGAAGGTGGCGTAATTGAACTCCGTGCCTCTATCCATCTATATATCCGGGCCTGGGATCAGGGTTGTCGCCGAAATCCGGAACTCGTGAGTTCACACGTGTCGCCAGTAACGATAGATCGTGCTCAGCACCGCGCTGGGCGCGTGAGAAGGCCACGAACGCGTTACGCGTGCCCTTTCGCAGCTCGGCCGTCGTTTGGCGCTCATTTGGGGCTGCAGCCGGGATGCGTGGCTGGTAGTCGGCTTCTGGCTCGGCAGGCTCGATGTTGCGTTTTGAGCTCACGTACTCGGGCTCTGCCGTCGCACGCCACCAGCTGCGGCTCATGTGCGTTACCCAACAGCTGGATTGGGTGGCCGCTGAGGCTGTGGCGGGCTTGAGTTTTAAAGGCTGGACTTGCCTCTACGATGGAAGCGGCTTTGCCGAAAGCTACTGCTCTGACGCAATCTTCGAACTAACTTCGGTGCGAAAACCATTTCTGTGGAATTAAAGGCACGCAGCTGTGTTCGGTTCTTCACGCAGCTGCTCCGAAACCATATCACCGATATCGGGGTATCCGTTACAGTATCGACGCAGACAGTAACCATTATGCGCTTACCGAAGAAGTGCACTGAGTTCTGTCAGCAATGTCGCAGGCGTTCAGAAATGCATGCAACACAGTTCTGGCATACATACTTTATGGCTGTCCTGGCCAAAAAATACGGCCAAATAAGGCCAGACTTCACCGGAGACGCGTGCTTCATAACCTCTTGCGTTTCAGTATTCTGAATATCCCTGCTTAGCTTTCGAAAGCAAGTTCGATTCTCGGAAATATTACGTATATGTACTGGACACACGCAGCCAACGGCACCACTGTCTTGTTAGTGGCGTATAGATAGTTTGGTCAGTGTCATTTCTAGAATATTGTCCTCACGTGTATTCGTGATTAGACAAATATGTCGCTAAGTGAGATATTCCGAATTACAGGGAGGCTTTATCGGCACTGAGTGCGCGCTAATACATTTACGTGCCTGAATCTCGCCTTATCTTCAATCACATTGCAAGCTTTGTCTCCGTGACTTCCGCTTAACGTTTACCATGCGTACGTCAGTAATGCCAAAACGCATCTTACTAAATGTGTGGGTAAATGGGGGCAAATGCAAAGTGCCTTCAAGTGCCATCTGTGCGTGCTTCCATCCATCTGAAGCCTCCACCCAACCTATCGCCGCTATTATTAGAGGCAGCAATCTTCACCTGCGGAGACCGCCTCTGCCTGTACATCTCGGAGGCATCCGAAATGTAAGGACGGCACCCAGGTAGGTATGGAGGAGGAACAGATTGCGACTTAATTAATTATAGGAGTAAATCACATAGACGCCCCCAACTTCCAGTTGGCTTTGACTGATTCCGTAATTAAATGCACTGCATTATTTTGATCACCTGATATTCAACATCATCCCACATTTCCTCACCTACAGGCATTCTGACATTTCATTCGAAGCAGAGAGTCCACCATGGTCGGAAGTGTAACTCGCACAAGCATCTTTAGTACAAGATGCAATAATCACTAAGCTACAAGCATATGGACTAGGAATTAAGGCACCAAGGCACAAAATACGGAAACACATAAAAACAGAGCACATGCTGGCTTGGTAAATTATTTCAACATTGTAGCGGCACACAACAGCTAATGCAACCTACGAATGAGAAAAATAACAATGCGCCCTCACACACAATAAGGGGTATTCATTATGCAGTTCGTACTGATACGAAGCGACCGTATCTGCGCACTTCGTCTCTGATGGCAATCTTGCACGAGACCCGCCATGATGTTTTCCTTTTCATTTTATTCGACTGCTTTCCACTCAATCAGCCACCCACGCTGCGTCGGCTCCACTTCCCAAAGCACTTCCGCTCGGAACAACACACGATGGTCGGAGCGCCGCGGTGGGCCTGAGTTTTCAGCAGAACTTGGAAAGCTCAGGGTAAACAGCGGGTACGTCACGTTGAGTCGAAAAAAGGAGAAAAAAAAAAGATGAGGAACGTGGACACGGAAGAAGAGGAGCGACAGTACATAATGGAGAGTCCAAACAACCTGCTTAATGCTGCACTGGGTCAGGGTCGCCTGCCTCGATTTGTGTGCTCCAGGCGAAGGTCAAGATGACCGCTGGTCTGGCGAACCCGACGCGGCACTTCCTGCTGGGGTTCTCCCCGTCCTGAGCTCCGCATTGTGTGGACGAAGGTCTTGTTGCTGAAAGCAGCAGGGAAGCTTCAAGCTATGGTAACACACACAAAAAAAGGAAATAAAAGAGTCAGAGAGAGAGGGAGAAAGATGAAAAGAAAAATAGATGTGTATGCGGTACCTGTCAAAGCAAAGAAAAAAAAAACGTTTTCCACGGCAGCCGCGCGCGTGTTTGAAGGAGCCAACCGAGTCCACTTCCGGTCACGCTTGTGCAGAAGCCCCTTCCAACATTAAAGGGCGAGGAGTTCACTTGACAAGCAAAGTAGAAATGTCAAATAGAGTACAGTGTGGGGGATGCTATCACTGTGGTGTACCATGACGTTCGTTTTGCACTTCATAGCAGTACTTTCCGTGCCATTTCTGCCCAGGCAGATTTCAAGGAGGCCTTCACACAACTCTGTCTCTCCTCACACCTCCTCGGTTGACAAAGGCTGCTAAGGGGCTCGCGTCTTTGTTGCCGGTCAATATAGATATATACTTTATTTTCTTCACGGTTTGTATTTGGCTTGATGTTCGGACGCTGCCTGCGCCTTCAGTGTCCGATGTTCATGCTCATGGCTTTACTTTAAGAAAGAAGGTTAAAGAAATATTGACGCGAATTTTAACGCGAAAGCGTTAAAGTCCTGCGTCCCAGAAAATCCGGTGCGAGCGTCAACGTCCATGAGCGAAAATGCCCGCATATATTTAAGTATACGTATATGCCACGCCTTGCTATATGGCATGCGGTATATGCGGGTTATATCGCCACACCATTCGGTCACTAAAATTGCTCATACCTTGTCTTACCTTCTTGATAAAATTATGTCTCGGAATTTTGAGAATGACGGCGCACAAACAAATGTCATGAAACAAAACACCGACAACGCATGGCTTTTATGTTAAATTTTGTCACATTCAAATAATAAAAGTGCGAAACAATAACAGAAACCTGAAAATAATGTTTTTTTGGCGCAGCCGTGTGCAACGTCCGGGATGAGCCCACGCAAGAGGCCGCGTTTCTACCAGAAAGCTCCCCTTCATGCACAGCGTTCGCCGCCAGCGTTTCCCGCGAAACATTACGGTCGCTAGAGCTGCAGTTGCCGGGAAGCGTGAGAAGCAGTCAGGGATCGTTGAGTGCTGTCGCGTTTCACTCTTATATGGGAAGCCTAAATGTCCTCCACTTTTTGGAGTTGTGATAATTTATTCTGATATGTCAGAAGGCATCAAGTGGCTCACTGAGTGAAAAATCCTGCATCTGTAGCAGTGAAACAGAACCTATATCCCCATTGGCTGCGACGCCACGTCACGACCGCGCCTCGACGGAGCAGAGCGGGCGAAAAGGAAGACCTGTTGCCGCAGGTCTTCCTACATGCCCCATGTGTTGCATGCAGTGAGAGGCCATCGCCGCGACGCCACGTCACCATCACTCTCGCTTTCGGATGCCTGTGTTATCCGCGTATGCCCTCGCTTCTGTTCTAACTGCGCCTCGGTAAGGCGAAATCGAAACGTGTCAAAGGCGTCTCAACGCACTCGCTTGCTCGCGATGAATTCATAACCATAAGCGCCGTTCAGTGGCGTTCTAGTAGGCATTAATGATTTTGCATTTACAACTTTTACAACTCGTAAGTGCTGAGGCACCCTCGGAATTTTTCCTTTTCCGTTGAACGAAGGCTAAATTCTGAAAAAAGAAACTGGCAAGAGTCGGGGCGTCGCAAATATTTCGCCATAGTATACTTCTGTCGCTTCTGTTTCGGTAACGAGAAGCTGCAAGCGTCCTGTCGTCCCATTGTTCCCTTGATCACTGTGACCGCCACACGCTGTCATTGTCAAAAGAGCTGCGCAGCCCCATTCTGCACGCTTTTGTAGGTAACGTGACCACACCTATTGGCCGAGGGGTCGAGCTGTGGGCGGCAGCATCCTCGCCGTGTTGGTGCGGATAGGTCGCCTGCGGCGCGCGTTGAAATGCACTTGGCGGCGCTTCGATATGAGCAATTTTCGCTGATTCTCTGGTAAGGAAACGCGCTAACTGCAGTGAAATAAGAATATATTGTCCTCCTAGCCGCATTCTTACGCGAAACGAGCAGAACGTTCCTACAATACGTGCAAAAAAAAAAAAGAAGCAGTGCAGTTTAGCTTGCAGCATATCATGGGCGTTTTTAGTGCGTGTTGAACATGCCTTCCGCCAACTCTCTTAACGCTGCCGTTGCGCATTTCGGGTTTCTGCTATTCTTGCACTGGCTATAAATCTTCATGCATTACGTTTCGATGAACTTAAAGTAGTTAGTTAATGTGCGCTCTACTTCACTGCTGGTGCGAATACCTGAGCGTATTTTTTTTCTTCAATTCTCTGTGAAGTAGGCAATAATTACCAAGTTCAATTTCCAAGTCCGCCAGCTTAACGGACAGAGGGTTAGCAGGATGGCCATGTGGCCTCGCATGCGCTTACTTTTATTGCAGTAACACCAAAAAATTGCCGTTAAGTCATAAAAACGCATTATCGTGATAATGTTCCTGAGGGTGATGAGTAGTAGTTTTGATTATTTTAATGTCCACACTTCACATGTCGTTTTCTCTGCGTAAACAAATAATGCCCACTGCTTTCGTCAAGCTAACAACGCTACACTAAACAGGGCCTTACAATAGCCTCCAGAAACTCGCTGTTCTCGCGTCCACCGTCTAGCAACTGCAATTTCACACATGATCCTCTTGTGATATTCTAGTTATCCTTCCCCATCGTAGAAGAGAACCAAAAGTAATAAAGCACACAACTCACTAGTGAGGCGAAATTACTTTTGCGTAGTGGCATATGCAAATAGAAGGACACGTCAGGAAAAGCTAAGGATAAACGTGCAACTGCTATGTGAGAGTCACGAAATTATACGCTCAGGATCGACTGTACCATTTGAGGACCATTTAAGTGCTTATGATTTGTTTTCGTATTTCTGAGTGACAGTCACGCTACCTTGCTCATGTTCCGTCGATCATATTGCGGAATCATCAACACATCACAACAAGGAATCGCTAAAGCACTGCTACCCTTTCTCGCAACGACCACTTTATTTGGTTAAAACCATGCCAAACTTATTTTTTGACGTGCTTGAAACACAAAGCGGCACTAAGATTGAAATAATCGGGACGAATGGAGGGTTCGACAATGAGAAATCGCTTGCTGGAATCGTGCCGTCTCTCATCCTACTACAGCGGCAAACCTACAGCGCAAAGCCAAACGCTTCTCCATACCGCCCAAAAAAAAGAAAAGATGCATACCAGCATTCACGACTGGGTTTCAACCAAAGACAAACCATTTTTGAAGGATATGATTGCCTCACGCGCACGTGTAAACATATAGCCGCCACTAGACGATGCGACGCGCCATCCACATTATGCGTAGTTAAGTCAGTGTCCACCAGGCGGCGATGCCACTCGACCTCGCGGTCAATATCCATGTTACTACACGTCGTCAGCAACCTTTTCTACATGTTTGATGACGTCACTATATCGTCAATGGCACCTTCTTCCGGTACATTGGAACCAAGTTTAGTATCAAGAGGAAATAGCTGCACAACATTTATGCTTGTTGCTTTCTTTTACATGCGAAAACGTGCAGTAGAATTTCTACAACATTTAAAATATGTCGCTTTTTCTTTAACGCTCTCACCCATAAAATTTGGAGCTACGCAAATGACAGACCCAGGTATCGCGATCGCCCGTGTTGGTAAAAAAAAAAGTTAAAAAAAACGCACGGTTAAGGTTAGTATAAGCTTGCACTTAATGTAACTGGGGTCCCCTGATCGCAATGGAAAGTTTACTCTTCTATATTGGAAGCGAAATCTTGCATGATTCCCTTACACTGCTGCAACGAAATCATACTATTAAATACTGCACAAACAACCGATTCCTGCGCCTAAAATATATAGTTAATACAACGTTTTTGATGATCTTAACCTTCATCCAACAAAGTCGCAGTAACACACACACACACACACACACACACACACACACACACACACACACACACACACACACACACACACACACACACACACGCACACACACACACACACACACACACACACGCACACACACACACACACACACACATATATATATGGGCATGGTAGCGCTGCTGGCACGATGAGCTCAAACCCGTTTGTTTTTGCCATACAGATCGCCGCCCTACTGCTCACACCAGCCGGGTACGAAGGAAAAGGCCGGGATGTGAAAACAAACTCGACCTATCTTCCAGCGTATCTTGGATCCGAAGTGCCTACCGCGCCATTCTATTGGGATAAGCCCGATCCACAGCACCATTACAGTGCAACAACAACGCTGGATGACGTCATGGACTTCAGCGCCACCACAGCGAGGCTATGGGCACCACCGACCATAAAAGGAGGCGACAGACTGCGACGGACCACTGGGCATGGTAGCGCTGCTGGCACGATGAGCTCAAACCCGTTTGTTTTTGCCATACAGATCGCCGCCCTACTGCTCACACCAGCCGGGTACGAAGGAAAAGGCCGGGATGTGAAAACAAACTCGACCTATCTTCCAGCGTATCTTGGATCCGAAGTGCCTACCGCGCCATTCTATTGGGATAAGCCCGATCCACAGCACCATTACAGTGCAACAACAACGCTGGATGACGTCATGGACTTGAGCGCCACCACAGCGAGGCTATGGGCACCACCGACCATAAAAGGAGGCGACAGACTGCGACGGACCACTGGGCATGGTAGCGCTGCTGGCACGATGAGCTCAAACCCGTTTGTTTTTGCCATACAGGTGAGCAAACGTTTCGGGAAATGCCTAAAATCCAATGAATTGTGCCTAATTGTGCTGCCATGCCCAAGGCTGCTTTCAAATTTGTTATGTGACTTTTGCGTGCATGTTTCTAAATTACTGCTTATAGCAGGGGATGTGGAAAGTAACCCTGGGCCTGATTTTGATCAATTTTCCAAGCAGCTAAAACAAATTTCCGACGACATTCGTGTTATTAAGGAAGAACGTCTAACATCCATCGACTTAAAACTTGACAGCCTAAGCAATCTCGATACCAAGGTTTCTACATGCATGGAACAAATTAATAGCCTCCAGAAAGCACTAATATCGCTTGAACTAAAAGTGGACGATCTTGAAAATCGCTCAAGAAGATCGAATCTAATTGTTTACGGTCTTTCCGAGGAAGCTAAGGAAAACGAAGGCTCACTTGAACACAAAGTGCACGAAAAAATTCTTAAAAGTGTCCTCGAAGTCGAGGATGTAACGATTGAAAGGATTCACAGATTGGGCAGGCCAGCAGCTAAAAAAACCAGACCGGTTATCTTGAAGCTCCTGGACTACCGCGACAAAACACAAATCCTAAGCAACTGTTATAAGCTCAAGGGGAGCAGTTTTTCAATCGGCGAAGATTTTTCATGGCGTGTAAGAAACATCCGGAAGAAACTGTGGAACTACGCGAAAGCTAGAAAAGAATCTGGGGACAAGGTATCGCTGTCCTACGACAAATTGCGTATCAATGATGACCTCTACCGATGGGATGACGAATCAAATGATATGGCCCTAATCCAAACGCATTCAGCTATCTCGAGCAAAAAAAACCAGGAAGCAGAAAGGCAAACAACGCGCACTCGGCGCAACGCGCCACGTCAGAAATAACTTTCTGCAATATTAATGCGCGTAGCATACTAAAGAAAACTGACTTCCTTGAGGCATTACTTCTTGGTATCGAACCAGATTTTGTTGCTCTAACTGAGACTTGGCTAACAATCGATATCAGGGATGCTGAAATCACACCACCAAACTACGTAATCGTACGGAAAGACCGATTAACACGTGGTGGCGGCGTCGCCTTATTGATTAAAAAGGACATCCCTTATATCGAATTACCTGATGTCACAGGAGTGGAAGGAATTTTTTGTAAACTAACATTTTCTACATGCAATATTGTCGTCGGCTGTATTTATCGTAGTCCCTCATGTGAGGTTGAAGTGATGGAAAGACTGTGTTTGTATGTGCAAAATAACGTTTTGGGGGCCAGACTAATACTTCTAGGGGATTTTAACTTGCCTGATGTGAACTGGCAAAGATTTGAACACCACTCACCAAGTGCTGATATGCTTTTCGAACTTATGCTTTCACTGAATCTTAGCCAAATCGTAACAGAGCCCACACGTGTTCAAGGAACCACTTCCAACACACTTGATTTAGTTTTTTTGAGCCATCATTTTCCGTTAGAGCAAACGCACCTTGAACTCATTAATGGCATGTCTGATCATAAGATTACTTTATGTGCTGTGCCTGCTCATAATACATTTTCTTCCCAACCACGCATCACTTACCATGACTTCAGTAGAGCAGACGATACGAGTATTATTGACTACTTATCTAGCGAATTTACCGCCTTTGAAGAACTTTCAATACGTTCCACTACAAACATCGAAACATTGTGGCATGGTTTCAAAAAAATTATGTTTCATTGTATTTCTAAGTATGTACCTTGTGGGGTTTCTGGCGCTCTCGCGGCGTTTTTCAGGCTCTCGCGATGGTTGTAAGGGATCCATTGCGTTGTGTTGCCGGGGGGCTCCGTGTCCCTCTCCTCCTTGCCTGGACGGGGTGGCAGCGGGTCATAAAACACTGTCACTCTGCTGTCATCCCGCCTACGGGAAGGTCAACAGGCTTTCCCCATTGGCCGACATTTTGGCGGGATTCGGGCCCCGCTAGCGTGCACTCCGGGTAAGCGCGCGCAAGACGGGCGCCCGGAGAGACCACATCGGGGCGTCGGAAGGTGCGTACGTATTCCTCTCTGCCGGCGGCGGCCCCCTTTGTCCGCCGCCGGCCGATGGTTACTCCGGCTCGTCGGGGTCCCGGCCTCGGCGGGCGTGCGCGCACTCTTCCGTCGTCTCGATGTCCTGAGGCAGCGTCTGCCGATCGTGCCCCCGTCTGTTCGTCTGTCATTTCTCTCTATTTCCCTTTTCTCTGCTGTGGGGCGCACGACGGCAGGCGCTGACCGAAGGATAGGCAAATTCTTACTGATCGGGTTCTTTGTTCTTTGTTTCTCTCTCTGTCGCGGTGCGGGTAAAACGTGTGTTTGTATTGAGTCCCAGGTTAATAAATGTTCTTTGTTGTTTCTTGAGAGCTTTGCCTAGGGTCTCCCTTGCTGCGCGCGCGCGGTCTCGCCTTCCCCTAAGCTGTGGGGCCGGCGGGGCGCGTACGCGCGCAGCTGCGCGTCGGCACACGGAGCGGGCTGGAGTAGGCGCGGACGCGCGGTGCCCTGCGTGCGTGGCGGCTCGGAGTGCTCGAACCCGCGGTGGTGGTCGTCCGGCGCTCGCCGACGCGCCGTGAGCGTAGCGGACGAGAACACCACAACCTTTTAAAGTTAAAAAAAACGAGAAAGCACAATCCCTGGATCTCACGTGACATCATTCATGCCAAACGTAAAGTCAAACGTCTGAAAAAATCAATGAAACTAGCACCTAAACCTTCATCTCGAAGTAATCTTACTCTGGCTATCCAAGACATGAAATCTAAAATAAAGACAGCGAAGTCAAACTTTTACACAAACACACTTCAAGGATTTCTAAGAAATTCACCAAGCAAATTCTAGAACTACCTTAATCCTAAGGCATCAAGTGATCCCCAAGTGTCGCCCGAAACTAGCAAACAAAGCGCTAATTCACTAAATAACTACTTTTCTTCTATCTTCACATCTGACGATGGGAAACTACCCCAAATTGACATCACCGTTAACAGCACACTAAGCCCCCTCACCGTCACGGAGGCCGGAGTACTGAACCTTCTCCTAAACCTGAACACAAAAAAAGGGCCAGGCCCGGATAAAGTACCCAACGCTTTCTTGAAAAGGTACGCAGAATGGATGACGAAGTACCTTTGTATAATATTTAACAAATCATTATCATCATCTGTTCTTCCACAGGATTGGAAATCCGCAAAAGTTGTCCCAATACAAAAGTCAGGCTGCAAAGACGACCCGTCCAACTTTCGGCCGATTTCGCTTACGAGTACCGTGTGTAAACTTCTAGAACACATCATACTAAAACATATAACTGTTTTCTTAGACAAGGAGAGTATAATATCACCATATCAACATGGCTTTCGCCGAGGCCTTTCTACAATCACTCAACTACTGGAACTAACCCACGACATATCATTTAATATCGACCAACACAGACAAACAGACCTCATCCTACTCGATTTCTCGAAGGCGTTTGATCGGGTATCACACAAAAAGCTCATAAGGAAACTTGAGGCTACATTAGGTACAGGCCCCATAACTGACTGGATTTGCGACTATCTTACTAACCGTACCCAGTTTGTGGAAGTGAATGGACAGATTTCCCAGACAGCCCGGGTAACATCGGGAGTCCCCCAAGGAAGCGTTCTGGCTCCCGTTTTATTTCTAATTTTTATTAATGACCTACCCGCAAAAATCACAGGAAACATTAGGCTGTTTGCAGATGACTGCATCCTTTATCGAAATATTAACTCGTATGATGACCATATAACATTAAACAACGACTTGAAAGCTGTGTCTAACTGGTGTGCCCACTGGCAGATGACCATCAATACTAAGAAATCTGCTGTTCTTTCAATCACCAGAAAAAAAAATAACTCGAGCTTTACGTATACAGTTAACGACGTGCCACTAATACGAGTTCATGAACACAAGTACCTCGGATTAACGTTAACACATGACTTCAGATGGAACTACCATATAAATAATGTCACAGCAACTGCAATGAAACGCCTTTTCTTTCTTGGAAGGCACCTCAGACTAGCGCCACCCGATACAAAACTTCTGGCTTACAAAACTTTCGTCAGGTCAGTCCTTGAGTACGCAAATGTTATCTGGTTTCCACACACTAAACAACTAATTAAAAAACTAGAAGGTGTACAAAGGAAAGCTCTACGGTATATATACAATAAACATAAATTAACAGACTCGCCCACCGAACTACTTAACAAAGCCGGAATCCTAACAGTACAAAACCGAGCTGTACTAGCCCGTTCTAAACTTATGTACCAGCTTTTACATAAGAAGCTTAATATCGATACCTCTAGATATATCTCCAGAAATGAAACACGGCCGACGCGGCATAAAAACACACAAACACTCAATGAGCATTCTTTTCATACCGATTGCTTTAAGAATTCCTTCTTTCCTTTAGCGATAAGAGAGTGGAATAAACTTAGTGAATCCATTAGTAACAGCTCCTCACTAGATACATTTGCTAATTCAGTGGAAGAACACCTCCTTGCCTTACAGCTCTGACACATAGCCAGGTTTGTTACCGATCTTCATAGCCTAACACTTTAGTCTATGAGTGTGCCTTTTGTATGATGCATCATACGCATGACTGCATCCTGTTTGTCATGTTCATTAGGTATTGTATATCACATGTGCTTTCAGGTGTTTTTTTTCTTCTTTTTCTTGTTTGGTTTCTTGTTTTCTCAGATTCTTCCTTGTTATAGTATATTGTGCCTAAATATTGCATTTGTGATGAACTACTTATTTCTTTTGTTTAGTGAAACCAAAACCTTTGCAATAACACACTTATGATTATATAATCTATTTATATTCCTTGTTCGCAAACACTACCCTATGTACTTGCCCTTCCTGTTATAATCCCATGAGGGATTGACAGTATGTGAAAATAAATAATAAATATATATATATATATATATATATATATATATATATATATATATATATATTACATACAATAGTCAATACAATTTTAACTACATACCAAACGTGCTTCATCGATGTGATTCCAGTTTCCTGCGGATATACGTCATGCTCAATTTTATTTTTCTTGAAGCTGTTCTTGCTACTTCCGCCATTGCTCAATCTTCCAGGATTTGTAAGCCATTCACTGCTTCTTGCGTACCAATAAAACAATGTTCCCTTTATCATACGGAGCATGACAATTATTTTTCCTCTGAATATGGAATTCAGTTGTGTCGAAAACGTAACTCAAAGGCTAAAATCGTCGTGTTCGCTTGATTGCTAGTTCGTTCGCGTATTTAAATTTCTTTTTCACAGAAAATCACTACATAGTTCTCAGTTACGTCAACCAAGATATCCTGGCGACCAATCTTCACTATATGTCTTTGTGCTAATCTTTATGTCGGTTTTGCGATCGCGCTCCATATATCAGGTAACAAGCTTTCTCTTTAAAACTATAGCCATTTTCCCTTGCACAATACCATGTAATATAGGGAAACAATCCTGTTTGTAGTCATTCCTACAGTAATATTTTGGGCAATTTTTTTTTTGTCTGTGAGATCAGAACAGGGTTTCCGGAAATCACCGGTATTCTTTAACAGTAAGAAGTGGAAATACGAAACTACAATGAACTTTCCGAAGCCAGCGGTAATGGGGGAAACAGGGGGCCAGATATCGGCGCAGAGCTGCTTTGGTGGCACCTTAAAACAAAGATGCGCGTCTCATGAATGCGACAGAGAAGTTGGTTTCCCACTCGCATTCGACTGTATTTTAGATGGGGGCGAACAGCAAAAGCGCTCGTGTGACAATATTTATGACCAATGAGAACCGGCGCATCAGAACTGCTTTGCCCGCTGAAGTTTCCAGTCAATTATTTTTTCCCTTTTGGTTTTAAGCCTTCTGAATACATTGTGCGTTGTCACGATGAACGCGTGCTGCTTGGATATCAGATCACGTAGCTAAATTATGCACAGATTGCTTTTTGTACTGTTATCCGCACATGTTGTGGCTGGATTCATGAAGCGCTGGACGCATGCGCCGTGCGTCCCTGCTGTGGCGAACACATTTCAAATGGACGTAATCACACTTGTTAGTGGCGGCTGCCCCGCCGGTCTGATCTTCATTTTCGCCCAGGATTCTGTGCTCCACCTTTCCAAATATGCTTCGCCAATTGGCACAAAACAATAGCTTTTTTTTTAACGCGACAGCCTTAAGGGCCCCTTGTTGCAGAAAATAGGGTGTCGTCGTCGGTGAAGTTGTCCATGAGCGGTAAACGTAAGAAACAGCAAGATATCTTTTAGCGCTATGGTTTTTCACTCTTTAATGCGAAGCCTTAGCATCCTCCAAATTTTTTAAAAAGTGTTTGTGCAGGGGATGTAAGCATCATGGATGATGCCAGCTGCTTCCTCGTTTTTAGGTGAAGAGAATTTTAAAAAATGGCTACCTAAAAAATTTTCAAGAAAGGATACTCGTCATAACTTAAACATAAGTGCGCGACAGGTTTAGCATTCTAATCTGGCTAGCGCAGTAGGCATTCGAACCTGGGTCTCATTCGGAGTAGCAGACCACCGCGTGGAGAAGCAGTGCTGTCAATAGAACAATGTACATTTGATACTCAGCACGCCTGCTTGAAAAGAAAAGAGAGAGAGAGCAGGTTACTGATTTGTATGCATGACTCACCACGTCAGACATCGAAGAACCATTTGGAAACTCCTAGCTAATGCGGTGCACGGTAATTAACGACGTACCTCTTGTATTTGCATCACAATTAAATCTCGTACGCTTTGCCGAAGGCCTTCGGCCAAGCCCCCTGCGATCACCAGGCGCATAAAGTATTCTTTTTCATTTATTCCGGACAATTTACATTCCCTTTTCATTCTTTATTGCGTAGTTTTTACATACAGTGCACAACTGCTCCATTAATGAAGCGGGCAGTGCATTTTTAATTGCTCGAGAGGTTATAATTAGGTATATATTACGAGCACGTAATCATGTGTAATCTTTCTCGAGGAGTGCTCACTTCCAAACATCGCGCCGGCCTTCATTTGCTCCGCCAGTTAGCACGGTGCCATAAGTATTTACTGACACTAAAGCGCAGCGCTTACGGCAAACAGCAATACGTGCTTAAACTCAATGAATAAAGCAGATATTTATTCGCAGTCACCCACGTGGCTGTGACCATCCCTACAAAGTAAAGTGGCAGGCGGCAGAGCCAACTTAACAAATCTAGGTATGGTTTCGAACACGGACTGTGTTGCACAAACACTATCTCTCACGGTAGCAGATGCACTCTATTATAGGGAAATACACAGGCGGCAGAAAGAAAATATGGCTCGTAACCAGCTCAGTACAAATCAAGCATCGTGAAAAAAATAGGGGGCGGGGAGGAGCCACGTTGGTTTAACAGAAGGCAACGAGTTCGAAGAAGAAGAAAATTCTCAACGATTTCTATTCGCTTAACATCAAGTGCTGCGCAGGCACAATTTTATGATACGCAATTCGGGAACACGAGAAACTTAATACGGGGAGAATGAGTAGAGCTGAAGTTATATCTAAAAAAAAAAAGCGCTGGCGAGCCGAGAATTCGCGAACGAACGGCGTAATGTAACCGAAAAGTGGCACAATGCCTCTTTGCAGCTCGAGCGGTGCCTATTGCTGGCGAACGTCTGTCGACGTGACTTGAAAGCTCGGAAGTCGAGCTTGATATGCGTCAAAAACCTCGACCGCAGGGGCAGGCGGGTTCGGAGCGTAACCAGTGAGTCGATCTGCCTCCGATAGAGAGCATATATAAGGTTTCCCATCTAACGTCAGCCAAGCTGTTCAAAGAGATGAATTATTAAAAAATATTGTGCAAGATAAAATTTTGTAACGTATTATGATCGGTCGCCCGAGGCTTGACGACCGAACACCGCAGATCTTAAAATCGTATCTCGTACTGTGTTTCTATCATTCTTTTTTCTTTGAACCATTTGGGAACGTTAGCTGGGACAGGCGTAATTCTTTCCCGCAAAAAATAGCGAAGGCATCTCGGGCGCTGTGATCGTTCATGCAGTTATCATGAGAATGATGGCTAGAGTATGGATTTGTTTAATCTTCTTGCTATTGGCTTCAGGCGTTCTTGCGGTGTTACTTATTACGGCCTGTCTTTCTAAAATTGCAATCATTAGATCGTTTCTACACACAGCATTGCAACTCTCTAGGCACCCGCGGTCACATTGAGAGTTGTTGCCTTTACAACGCGATATTTTGTTAAAAACTACTAATTGGCCAAGTCGTAAGGCCGCGTACGACAAAGTACATGTAAATATGCGCATTTCACATCATTTGCGCATTTACTGTGCGACTATTCGTCCACATACAGTAGACAATACGGCCCGAGTCTTGTCTATCATTTTTGTTTTCCAAGTGCAATCGCCCTAATTTACATTGGCGGATTACACTCGCGGATAGAGGAATTAAAACGCACCGAGCGCTAGCCTGAAGTTCAATCTTCCAATTCAATTTTCTTAGAGAGGCCGAGTAAAATTCATGTGCAGTTATATGACATGCTCTCGGCTTAGGCACTATAGAGCTGTAACTAATAATAAATATTAGTTATTTGCAGGAAGTCGGTGCTGTAGAGTGGCTTTTTTTTTCGTGTCATGCTACAGTAATCCACGCACGAGAACGTCACATCAGGTGTGTACATAATGTTCACCCGGTCCTCCTAGGAAAATTCTGTTCGACGTGATTTGTTGAACTTAGAAGCTTGCCCTAGCCATACTTAGTCACTGTAATAATAATTGTGAGAAACCTTATGATACGAAGGTCCGTCTACATTACGGAACGTCACACACACAAATACAAGGGATAATACAAGTGACAATGCCCTTTGTTAGCTTACAATTTAAAATATGTTTTTAGGCCCGAAAAAAGGTGCCTATGCCATCGCGCCGTAGTTCTTTGGAAATCAGGTATGCTGAATTCCACAGTGCATGTGGGACGAAACAGGTTGCGGTTGGCAGGCCTCGTTTTCTGAAGCTGCATTTGTGCTGTCGGAAGGTGTAGTAGCAGTCGTTCTGTGGAGGCACTACAAAGAAACACCAATTGTTTTTTTTTCTGTCTATCGCGCGGTGGATGACATTCTTCTTTATGAATCGGCATGAACCTTGCGGGCTTTCACAGAATTGATTTGTCAGATTTGGGTCAAGGTAGGAAACGTCCTTTTATAAAACTTCTCACTGTGCCTATGTCGCTCTTCCACAATAAACGTCATCCACGAACTAAAAGGTGTTACTGTGCTGACATGGGTACATGAATCAGCGTTGTTCTTTTGATGCCATAACCGCCACCTGCATAGCGATCCTAGTGAATGGTATTATAAACCTCTGACACAAATTCAACAATTCATCTTGAACTATGCGAAGCTGCTTTGGCCGGAGCGCACTCATGGTTATTGTGGGCTGGTAAACTCTGTCCTACAGTAAGACGATTATTTATTCATGCGTTCTCACAAATATTTTGCTCGTAAATAGCTTCATTTCTAAGAGGCTGTGTTGCCTCCCTAATCATACGTTGTCCTTCTTGAGCTGTGTTTTAGTCCTACAAAAAATGTGCAAATTTGTCCAGCTCTCGATTTTATTTCTGATGGTAAGTTTTCAGAAGCTTGATACATGCAACTATTGTTCGAATTCTGACAATTTTGCTATGGTTGGGCATATTTAATTCCGAACAGTCTATGTACTACACTGCTTATATATTTTAAATTAGGATCTTTTTGACCCAGGAACCGTCGCCGCTATGACCACATTTCTTTCTCTGTTTCGTTGTATCTGTTTTGTGAAAGCCACGAGGGTCTCCCTCAATATCTCTATATAGCTTTTGACTTAGGTAGCCGGCTAGAAGTATGACGTAAACAGGGAATTGAAAATAATCCGCTTACTCGAAGATGGTACCCCAAGGAAGTAGTGTCGTTATCCGGGTGAGCTGGTCTCAGACTGGTTAACCTCCCTGCCTTTCCTTCTTCTGTTCTCTCTCTCTCTCTCTCTCTCTCGGTCTCTCGGGTGAGCTATATACGGTGAAGACGTACTTCGGCTGTTTACTGGCGAGCCCGAAAATGTCACATTTCTGTGGTAATATAAGCTATTTCAGGCTAGCTGTGCCTGGCAGCAAGAGAAGCACCTTGCTCGCTATATCATTTCACGATCACCACAAACAATTTATGCTATTAAACACGTGATGCTCTGGTTGTGTGGTGTCACCTGCCATTGAAATGGTCACGCCCGATGCTCTTGCGCTGCACTGTACGTAATCAGACAGCATTATATATGGACGTGCCATGAAACGGGCGCGCGCTGTGTCACGGGAAAGCCGAACCAAACGAGCCGATGATTAACGGCATGGCGAGGCTACGAGAGCCGGTTTGGGCACAGGATGTGGGCAGGAACGCCGAGCCGACTCTTTCTCTTCAGCAGGCGGCAAACCTGTATTATAACAAAGACGCCTTCTTGATTACGACGTCATTGGAAGCGAGCCAAGCTTTATTGCCGGGGTGGACGGGCGTTGTTTAATTGAAGACTCGTCTCTCGCCCTGCAGATAACCGGTAGGCTTAGTTCATCGATGTATCGGCTGTCCGCTGCAGCAAAGATAATTAGCGTAAACGATATGCGGCTTGGTAAGACATCCCTGCGGCCCGGCGTCCGTTTCGGCTATGGCTTGCCCCTTCAAGGCGATTTCGTGATAGCATGTAGCGATTGACACAAATTGCAGTGTGACTCAGCTATCTTGCTAGACACGCCGTGTTCTCCTAATTGGAAAAATATAGCGCTCGGTTACTCTGCAGGCACCTTTCCCACGGATGCAGATGTCGATATGCGTTGTAGTGACTTAGATGGAAATAGCGATGGCTTAATTTTAATTTGGTAGTGTGAATAATATTCTTTGATTGCAGCACCCGCTCATACAAGAAACAAGAAATAGAGCGCCTTGTACTGTATAAGCAATCATGGTGCCAGCTTGGAAGCCAGCTGGCGAGTTTTTTTTTGTTTTTTTTTCTAATTATGAAGCCATCCTAATCGGCTGGTTTGTTCAGGCCAACGAAAGAATGCAACTGTTTCGCGTTGACGCGAAAGCAGCCGATTTTGAGGATTGTCTGAATTGATCAGCTTTTTTACTCCTCCCAAATACTTCGGTTATATTGCAAATCATGAAACACTAGTGGAAGTTGTAGACGAACTATAGCATTTCGGAAGAATATTGTGTTTAATTGACATGGCCATATATGTCATTGAACACGCCAAAAACTTGCAATATACATACATCTGGAAAGGGAATATTTCCATGTACTACAGTGTTATTTCCTGCTACAGTCAACGAGAATGTTCTCTTTATGACTTTTCCTCTACCTTGAGGGCTTCCGCATATTTCATTTGCCATAATACAGAAATTCTAACCACCCTGGCAAGCGTGTAGCTGAGCTGCGCAGTTCTTTTTCATATGAAGCAAAATATGTTTGATATGTTTGTCAGAAAATTGTGGTCGTCCGGTAAATCTTGCTTCTCTCAGTACGTCTTCTAATACCTGTTTCACGCGCCTCATAGGATCTGTATCCATCGCATTACACACTGATCACGTGTTAGTCCATCACACGGAGAAATGCCAGAAAAGCTTTTGCATATAAAGTGGAGTATAAAATGCTCCGATTAAGGAATATTGTTATTCCAGCATAGGCGCACACGTGAGTTTGTACGAATTTCGTGCAGTTGGATAAGCATGCCGGCGAACCTTGAGATGTTTCGAACTTTTCGCAAATTATTATTTTTACTAAACTACATAAACGTATTCGTTTGTTCATTCTGTGTCATGGGAATATGTCGTGCCCTCTGAAAAAGCTGGGAAATGAGCAGTGGATGTCTCAACATATATTCGATTCCTTCCATCTGGGAAAAAGAAATACTTTCTCACTGAGGATGCTGACTTCATGAAGCTTTCGTGCTACCTCTTCGTCAGAGCTAAAAATTGACGGATTGATTGATTGCCATGAACACCCGAAAGATTCTCGTTTGTCCAGTGGACGCCAGTGTGACGTATGCGAATGAAGATGCAGAACAAGAACAGATATAACTAAAGAAAACGATATGTATCAGTTTTCTGATGAGTGCACCACGCGAGAGAGTCCGTTCTTTTGCGAGACACCAGATAGGCGGTATTGGTATTGAGCCAAAGATTAAAAATACGCGAATCTCATGTAGCTGGACCGAACAAAGGTAGTGTTGTTTGCCGTCACTTGGAGATACTCAGATTATTTCTTGCATTCCGCCTAATTAGGCAATTAGTCTTAATGAGGTAATGAACTTCTCAAATAATACGGTAAGATTAACATTCTCGATGAGAAAATTGTAGACCAACATGGAAAACTCCCGATACAGCTTCCAGTTGCTGAATACGTGATATATCAAAGTGTTCTTCTGAGCATGAAAGAAGCCCGCGAACACGCGCCAAATTACCGCGCGTATGCACTTTGCGTGTATTCGCGGGCTTCTTTCATGTTTCCGGACACTTAAACAAGGCTTATCTGGAAAGTAAAGCACATCCCAATAGGTTGTGTTTACAATCCCAAATAAATTGATATGTGTATAGCATGCACATACCCACCGGGGGGGGGGGGGTGCGCAGTGCCTACGCCCCCGCCTGATCTAAGCCGCATACCCCCCACCCCCTACCCGCGCCGCCAGTGCCACTCCTCACACACATTCCTAAAGCGCCGCCAAATCATTCTTGAGTCTTGACAGCTACTCAGCCGTCAAAATTTTTCTCACTCCTTCTGGATGGCGGTATTTATCGGCAACTCCTAAAGGTTCAAGAACAGTTTTCTCATCGATTCGGTGCCCACGCGATTAACTCGATATATGCGCTCAGTTGTCACTATCCACCGCAACAGTCACGCGCATCGCTGTTGCTTCTTTAATTGAACCTTCTTTGTTCAGACTGATCCAGTGACCAGGAAATGAAATCTTTCCTAGTCAGCTGGTCCGTATGCTCGTAGTACGAGTTGCGCCCGGAGACAGACAGTTTTAGTTTAGCGTTTGGAATCAAACGTAAACGCATTACGCACGTAAAAAAATGGCTTTGTCATCACTGCGCATGCTCTCAACATTATTGGGTTTCTGCAATTTACGTGCGCTATGATAACGTACGAGTTTAACGTTCGAATGATCACGTACGCTATGAAATGGCATTGTCGAACACGGCAGTACCCATGGCTACTGATTCAGCGTGAATTCTCGTGATGGCTGCGCTCTGACTCGCGTTGCTCGCCAGTAACTATTGAAATGAGCTTTCGCTTTCTCTAACCTCACCTGAAATGTTAGTTATGAGTGCATAGCGCGTCCAATTTCTGAGCTCGTTGAGCGATTCCGGCGCTCGCACGCAACTAGACGCGTATGCATAGCAACAGCAGGATGATTGGTAATGGATTGTCTTGGATTGGATAATTTGGCAAGAGACCCTAGACAGTGCCCTGTTTTATGACGTCTTCCTTACGTTTGCGTTCCCGTACGGTGAACTAAAAGACTTGAAAGGACGTGCACCGTAACGTCCCGCAAAAGCACGTGATTACGTTTACCGTACGTAAGGCGGCAAGCGCTATTCTGAAACTGTCTAATCCTAGTTGCGCTTAACTTTTCCTTTTGCTTCGTTACTTCCTCGAGTGACGGCTCGCCGCGACGCTGGCAATACGTCGGAACCATATACCCGTAATATAGGTTAGATAAGGTGGAGAGTAAAATCATGCGAAACAGCGTCCATGATCAAACCCTTCAATAACCATTAAACCAATAAGCAATATGAATGACACCCGTTACCTCGGCAGGTTTTTCCCTAATTGTACAGCACTATTCATGCAGAAGTGCGAACTGGAAACAAGGGTCGCAAGGAGTTGAGAAATTAAGCGACCTACCAAGGGAGAGAGTCAAGGCAACAGCCAAACAGGAAGGAAAAACGAAAATTAATACATTTAACCGCTGCTTGTGAAGCTATTTATTGATCAACGCCTTTTTATTTAAGAAGGAAGTAGCGAAAACGGGCCGGCGGACGTGAAGAAGGATTCCGTGTGTTTTAAATGAAGCTTCTACCGTTATCAGTCATGTAGCCACTTCTCTGCTATGCTTATGTGGATGTTTTTCTAACATGCCTGGTGGGCGGAGTACGATGTGTGCAGGATCACTCCATACATCTACCATCTACCAGCGCCAGTCCCATACATCTACTATAACCGCAGCGTCCTGCGCTCTAAGTGGATGTATGGGACTGGCGGTCGCGCATCGTTACGCAACTTCCCAAATAACAATAGGAGTCTTCAAATTTCAAACTATAAACAAACTTCAAACTGGGTAGAGTACTAAACGAGGGATCCAAAAGAACTGTGATTGTTCCGGAAATATATATTTATTTGTATTTCTTCCTTAGCTAATTAAAAGAGCGCTACTAGAAATCGTTATATCACACTTTCGTTTGTTTACTTCTTCTCGGCAGTGTTCTTCCTGTGCTTCTTTCCTGCGCGAATCCATTTGATGTGGTTCCTTGTCTGTCAAGCAAAGCATAGGTCCATCTCACAGGCGTATACCTGTAAGATACACCTTATTTTATTTCTCTTTTGCGGGATTACGTGTTCTTATGGCGAACGGTGGGCATTATTCATATTTACACTTGTAAAGGTACCCGCCGCGGTTGCTCAGTGGCTATGGTGTTAGGCTGCTGAGAACGAGGTCGCGGGATCGAATCCCGGCCACGGCGGCCGCATTTCGATGGGGGCGAAATGCGAAAACACCCGTGTACTTAGATTTAGGTGCACGTTAAAGAACCCCAGGTGGTCGAAATTTCCGGAGTCCTCCACTACGGCGTGCCTCATAATCAGAAAGTGGTTTTGGCACGTAAAACCCCATAATCTAATCATCTTGTAAAGGTACCCCTCCCCCCTCCGTTATTTGTACAGGAAAGTTACCTTGAGTTGCCCCCCCCCCCCCTTCCCTGAAAGAATCCTGGGTACGTGCCTGGCGTATTGAAGGCTCCTTGCCCCAAATTCCTTATTATAGCTTTCCTAAAAGAAACGGTTGTAACATTCATGGATATTTGTAAGAAGGCAGGCAAAACCTGGTCGATCGAGAGCGATTCCTATGGCGTTGTAGTATCTGCGGGGAGAGAATGCATGCCTTAGGCCGTTCTGACTTGGAAGTCCGCCTTCTCACTTGGTTTATACTCTCATGCTGTACGTAAAGGTAACAAAGCTTTACAAATGGCATCGTCAAACAAATTGCGGACTTTCTTAGCAATGCTTACAGCTAGGCGGAAAGGCTTGATACCCTTCCTCGCAACCACGCTTCCCCCCGCAGGCCCACGTTCACGCACGCACCTTCACATACACGCACTGAGCACATTCTGTACCCACCATAGGAGCGCATTCCTCGGTCAATAAACGCTATAGAAATCCTACCCCGAAAGACGAAAGCGCGCGTCTTGTTCTATCGAGGATCCTCCCCTTATAATTTACGTTCATTTGGAGGGCACGCACACACAGCCCAAAAGCCCGGAAGCCATGTGCGACTAGTGCTCGGGGGCTTCTGTTCTTTGTCTTTGTCTCGCAGCCAGAAAGTGGACGCATGAATGGAACTAACTGAAAAGTAGGTAGCTCCAGCGCTATAGGTGCACACACTAGGCGTTCATTATTGAAGCAAGTGCGGCTGCACCTTTTGCCACTTAAAGAAAATTCTAGGCTCCGGGCTGAACAAACAGATTCTGAACGCATTTTCACTTTCTTTTCGTGGGAGAAAATTGTAGAAAGATGTAATAAATGGCCACATTCTCCATGTGAGCACGCACGCAAGTCGGTACTAATACTGGCCGACGCTAAGAACGCGTGCAAATAATCGCCTGAGAAAAAGACCAAACAGTGGCGCTGGAGAAAAGTTAAAGGTAAGTCGCGTAAGTCTCCGGTTTGGGCAAAGGCGAGCAGCCGTAATGACTGTCATTCAACTGACTTACACTTCATCCGTCACGTCGACGCCGTTTGACAGGTCACCATTAGGGAATGTTTGCTCTGCAACTAAGCAAACGTGCTATTAAGCAGGCGAGCGTTTTGGGTGCTTCCGAAACAAGAGAGTCCGAAAATTCGCGGACGGGAACGGGAAGCCCTCCGTCAGCGGAGACGCCACGCCGTCAACACCCACAATAAAATTTGCATAGGCGCCAAGATCTTGTCTTTTTCTTTGCGGCGAAGGCGTCGCTGCGGCGGGGACTGTAATTGTTTTCGAGAAAGCGTCGGGACGGACTTCTCCACTCGGAGCTTAGCATAAATCTCGATATAGCGTTCATCGCATTTTACGAGTGCCGCGGTGGGCAACAGGTGCCGGTGGTTGACGCAATTAAGCACTGCTTAGGCCCCGCCCCAAATTGAGGAGGCGTTCCCGCCGCAAGAGGCAAATAAAAGCCGCAATGCATACAAGGGATCGCAGGATACCGAAGGCAAGACATCAGTGACCCCATCCCATGTTTCAACTGCTGTCATTAGTGGTTCGGAATTTTCGTGAACCCTATCGAGTGTTGTTCCCAAGTAGTTTGTATTGGGCTTATAAGAAAGGAGAAACAGGTGGATCTTAAGGGCTGCTATGCTCGACCAAATACTTGGATAATGCCCGATAACTATTTGTGTCGCGGCGGAATTTCGCCTAAAGAATGAAGCGTGTTAATACGCGGAGTGGGCCATGGCGTGCGTTCTTTTCAAACATTATTTGAGAACCCTGCCGGTTTGTTTCTTCAAGGTGGGCGATTTCGCGGTTTGAACATTTATTGTAGAATTTATCGAATGCTCTTACACAGGTTTGGCGTTACGTAGACCCCAGAACGTCACTGAAATAATAAGTGAGCTCTGCAGGGCAGTCGTACATTGTAATTAGAAAATTTTCCGGTGACTCGCAAAGACGAAGATGGTCATACAATTTTAAAAGCTACCGGGAGTTGCTCACGATCTAGAAGTGCGTGCTGCTGGTCTACGATGCCATGCTTGAAGATGGGGCACTGTCGTCTTCGACCACCCGGGAAGGCCAGTAGCTCTAAGGCTTGACCGCGCTGCGCAGTTTTCTCGAAGGCGCCGGCGGACACAAGGAACGCAATGATGCCCCGGCAGCAGCTTTACGCCGGTAATGGTAAGGCAGAAGCTTTTCCTTTCACCGCACATCTCGCATCCTGCAGTAGTTCTGAGCTTGTGATTGAAATATATTTCTAAGGAAAATACCACATTACTGACTGCACGCTTACTAGCCATATAATTGCTCTGAAGTTACAACAATTCCTTGGAAAATGAAGGAATGATCTTTCTACAATATTACGTTACTTTCAAAAGTATCTGCCGCACCTTGGAACAGTATGTGTGAATAAAACATTTCTCGGTGCATTGTAATGCATGACTGAAAAGGACACGTGAGTATATTACGTCTTTCTTTTTCGCGCTCTTTTAGGATTTTTGGGTGTTGCACACTACAAATTAAACAAGAAGTGTTCTTAATTCTAAATAAAAGAAATGGCTGGGTGTATCAAGTACCCAGCCGCATCGAGGAACGTGAAACGTATTGCGCGTGCTGTAAACAATACGTTGGTCCTAGAGGGTACAGGAATGAGGAAACCAAACACACAAGTTACTTTTATATACGCACTACAAAGCCTGCATGCCTAACTTACAGTAGAGCTAGAAGGGGTCTTGCGGTGTAAGTTTGCCTCGTACTCGATGCCTATGTTTCATGAGCCCGCTTATCTTACAGAGGGTGCTAGGAGACTTGGGTAAACAAGTGGTTCCCTACTGGTGGCGCCTGAGCCGATCGCCCTGTGCCGATGGAGCCCGTCGCATTCGCAGAGGGTTGGGTTTGCCTCCCTCCACCAATAGCGCTTTCTCTTGCTATGGAGATGGGCATGTTCCGCCATTTTCAAAGAGGTTGTATGTCCCCTTGTCTCGCTCCCTGAGTCTCTTCGTGACATTTGTGCGCCGTACGTATTGAACGCAGTGGGGCTGTAACCATGCAAGCGCTAAATTTGTGCAAACATTTGCCCACTTGTGAGTCCTATAACTCCCATTGAGCACCGGTTTCACGTTGATAAATTTTACCTACTATGGCATAGTGATTCTCTCGAACGTGACTATTCCTACTCGGACATACAAATGTATTGCCGAGCTATGCCTCTCGGAACGCGACGCTCGAGGCTAAATTTGACTACAATCGCGTTATGCATGGCACCTCTGCGAACGCGACACATACACGATCGAGTATTTGGTTGTTTCCTCTACAAAGCCAGGCTAAAGTTAGAAATATTGGTAAGACGGTTACAAAGAAATAAGCAATATTCTTATAACACGTTTTTGTTACATGCGCTTTTAGTGAGCGATCCCTTCTAAGAGGATTCAACGACATATAACGTCAAAAAAGAAGGTCAAAAGCGTGGCAGTTTGGGCGAGTTGGTATGTCATGACTGTTTTAGGCTTGTAGCGCAGCTCAGAAAGAGCGAGTAAGGAAGGAGGTAGGGGTAATCAAAGGGAACGGAAAACAGAGTGAGCGCTAACTTCCAGCTGATGGTTTATTTCGTGACACAAGACTACTTATACCCTCGGCGAACCATGTCACATCAAAAGATTACAAAGAACGAAGCAACAAAACCGATAGTGACCAAGTGGCAACATATGCAGACAGCCTGTGGCTGCAGTCGGAGATACGCTAATTCATTGCTTGATAATGATAATGAAGGTGAGCTTACACATGCATGGCCAAAGCCAATGATAGGCTTTGCTTCGATGATTTCTCTTGTGAGCTGATTACGACTATGACCTAGAATGACGCATTCCTCTAAGACAGGTTCGCAACCACACGTTTTGCAGTGTTGCGCAAGAAACCCCCCAGCTGTAATAAAATTCCTGGCATTGTAACCATGTTCGCGCAGCCTGTCATTTAGACATCGGCCAGTTTGACCAACGTAACGTTTTCCACACTTGATGGAGAACAATAAACAAAACAATGTGCGCAATTAACGAACTTATATTTGTGGTTCTTATCACAGGAAAGAGGAGCTACATTATTCGGATTAGTCAGCTAGTCAGATTAGTCAATTAGTCAGTCGGATTACAGCTGGGGGGTTTCTTCCGCAGCACTGCAAAACGTGTGGTTGCGAACCTGTCTTAGAGGAATGCGTCATTCTAGGTCATAGTCGTAATCAGCTCACAAGAGAAATCATCGAAGCAAAGCCTATCATTGGTCTTGGCCATGCATGTGTAAGCTCACCTTCATTATCATTATCAAGCAATGAATTAGCGTATCTAAGACTGCAGCCACAGGCTGTCTGAATATGTTGCCACTTGGTCACTATCGGTTTTGTTGCTTCGTTCTTTGTAATCTTTTGATGTCACATGGTTCGCCGAGTGTAGAAGTAGTCTTGTGTCACGAAATAAACCATCAGCTGGAAGTTAGCGCTCACCCTGTTTTCCGTTCCCTTTGATTACCCCTACCTCCTTCCTTACTCGCTCTTTCTGAGCTGCGCTACAAGCCTAAAACAGTCAAAAAAGAAATAAACAGTATGTGTAGAAGTACTTAATTGTAAACGAAGGAAAGATCACTGGAATGCACGTACAAAGAAATATATTTGTTTAATATTTCGTTTGTTGTACCAAATGCGAGACTTAGATCATTCATAAAAAAAGGTTACTTGAGGGCCAAGGCATGCTGCATAGTCTGCAACCTGAACTTTGATCGAAGGGTGTAGCACTGTACTCGCATTCAAACGACGCGCCTTTTGCATGCAAATGAATCCTTGGCGACGTCTCTAGCTCCATATACAATCATTAAGTAGATTATGGTTTTAACGCGAATAGGTTTTTCTCTTGCTTTTCCCCGTTTCGCTTTATTTTTCGGTGGCTGAAACACAGTAGGAAATTCTTGGCGTGCTGCGCGAAATATTCACCGCTAGGTGCGGGAAGGAGAGACAAAATTATCACCTAACACTGAGTATTTGACGCAGTACGTTAAGAATTTCAGTATGAATCCACTAGCATGCAAAAAAATACTTCTCGAACACAGTAGCTGACGCAAAGGCGCTCGCGCTGCGACTGTGTTCCAATGTTTCAAGGTGCGTTCGACAATGTACGCCACCTGTCGTAGTGTTTGAGCCCCACGTTACGGTGTACGTAGAGTATTCTAGTACACTGTACCCACGTGCTCTCCATTTGAGCTACCGTGAGAGATGCGCCTCGTGTTGCGGCTCCATTTTCTGCGAAATTTACTCAAGTAAACAACACCCGTAGATACCGTCATCGCAACAAATATGTATCGGTGAGTGCGCCATTAACTTACGACGTGAATGGATTTCTCGTGAGGGTTGGCTGTTCGCTTTTCGACAATCATTGTTGATGGATTGTAGAAGACGTCATAGAATAGTCATCATCACCATCAGTATCATCAGCCTATATTTACCTGCAATGCAGGAAGAATTCCTCTCCCAGCGATTTCCTTACCGCTGTATTGCCCTAGCTCATGCCAAGTTGTGCCTAAAAATTTCTTAATTCCATTACCCCGCCTAATTTTCTGGCGTCTTAAACTGCGTTTCCATTCCCTTGCTTGCAAGCCATTTTTAATGATGTGTAATTTTTTTTCTCATCAACAGGGTCTCTGTGAATGATTGGCTTACATAAACGAACTCCAGCACACATTCTAGAGGCTGACTGCCAATCATCAATTTGTGTTCACTTCAATGGGTAATTCTACATTACCTTTGTCTTCTGCATTTTAATCGTCAACGTTACTCACATTTTCTTCGTTAACGGCCACAATGATTTGTTCCAACTCGTCCCCATCGTTGTTGAAGTGGACAATGTCATGTAGGTTGTTGAGATAATCCCCGTTGATTCCAACTCATAACCATTTCCAGACTTATAGCTTGAATACTTCTACGCATGAAGTGAATAGCACGGGATAGAATGTGTCTCCTTGCCTCAGCCCTCTCTTCATAGGTAATTTTCTACTTTTCTTGTTGAGAATAAGGCAGCTGTGGAATTTTTGTACATATTTCCTAAGGTACTCGCGGATGCCTCATGTACTCCTCGGTTATGCAATGTCCCCATGGCTGCTGGTATCTCTACGGAATCAAATACATTTTCATATTTAAAATTAACCTACCACTTCCCCTATCATAACCTGACTCAGACCGTGATGCACCATATGGACAGCCTCCTTTGTACAGTACTAAAGGCAGCGCTGGGACTACCCCAACCTGCGTCCACGCAGCTCCTACTACGACTCGGGGTGCACAACACAATCCCCGAACTAGTCGAAGGTCACGTTAACAGCCAATTTCAACGTCTCCAACGAACAATGCAAGGGTGCCTCACCCTATCCTGGCTAGAATACAAACACCAAGAAAACCACAAAAGGAAGCCCGCACATTTCTTGCGCTTAGGATTCCCAGCGAAATTCACGTGGCCCGGTTCCCTGGAATATGCACCCTGACCGTCATAAAGGGCGAAGAAAGGCAAGAGCACAAGCTCTAGTTCGACTCTTTGGCGTTGACACATCGAACACACCGGTCCTATACACCGATGTGTACCGCTACCCACAGAGACGTGCACTATGTCTAGTCGAACTAGATAGTACAGACATTCCAAGGCCTTCGGCCAGGCTCAACACTGTAGACAGTGGCACGGCGGAAGAGGCTGCTATCGCCCTAGCCATCGTATAGACTTCAACCATACCGGCACCGGATGGACCCATCACAGTGGTCGCTGATTCACAGACCTCCTGCAGGACCTTAGCACAAGGGAGGCTGACACCCTGCACACATCGTATCCTTACATCATTAAACCACTCAGCGTTACACAGGGTGCGTATTGTCTAGACACCTGGACACGCCTCTCTGCATGGTAATGAACGCGCTAATGTGGTAGCCCGAGTGCTCGCTAATCGGGCGCCATCGTAAGAGATGTCCAACCCAGACGACGCACCAACAGAACCACTGAACTACACTGCAACTCTACAATATTACAGAGATAGCCGGAGACACCTCCCTCCCACCCCATAATTCCCTTAACCGAGAAGATGTCGGCGCATGGCGACAGCTTGAAACTAATTTCCCTGCCTATTTTATCTTCCCCTCTTACACACCACACAGTTTCCCTCATACTGTCCCTACTGTGGAGCAAAGCCCACAGTAGGGCTGATCCGGCGGGCACGCGGAACGCCGCCAGTCAATCAGGCCCTGAACTATGGGCTCCACCCTACGAGGAAGTCTCCCTGTCTCATTAAAAATAAATGTTTTCTCTCTCTCTCTCTCCCATAATTTATGAAAACCATATAAAAAGGTTTTGTACTCCGTTGTACTACGCAGATTTCGCAATTACTTGACAACAGTACTCTTAGTGAATCCGACCAAATGGGCTAACTTTGACGTTTATCAAAAGTTGGATACGAGAGCGCTTTTACATTCCGCCCCTATAAACGTAGCTTCTAGTACACTCTAACGCAGCCATGAGGTTGGTAATAACACCCGCAACCTTGCTTGTATTAAGTAGCAGAACGTCGTTGCCTTTGGTTTAAGCGGTGAGCGTCCACATAACCTTACATGCTGCGTTTTAGCGCGAAAGCTCGAAAATAGTTGTAAATGCAGAGCTCGGCTTTCCTTTCATTTCGGCTCTCACTGTATTCTTTGTTTTTCGTGTTTTTACGGTAAAAAGCTAAACGTTAAGTAAACACCAACTCACCCAAGAAGAAGTTATTCTCAAGTACATATAACCTAGCTCACAAGTGTAGAGTCCGCCACAAAGGTTTACGCGACAGGAGTTCCACAAGAAATGTGCGATCCTGCTGGTTTAAGGCGTGGTGCTTGTTGTTTAACTTAACACTGTGTGGGTCGCGAAGTTCACTACAAAAAGAACATTTGATTTGAATGTAATGCTATGGGCTCAGGCATCGCCCGATACGTTTATATCATTTTGCGAATTCGTTGGCTCGCGCTCCTTTTTGACTGACTCTACAGGCGTGCAGAGCTGAAATTTGCCAGTTTCCGCCGACCGGAAGGTGCCCCTGCATTTAGCCACCGGCGGCAAATGCCGGAGCACGCGACAGGCCAAGGCGCGCGCCACAGAGGGCCTCGCTTCGGAGCGAGGAGAGAACTAGCGTGCAGCCCAAGTGTCCAGGGGCGGGTATGCCGCCCATTCCTTGGTGCTCCCCTAATGGCACGACGCCGCGAGTTCACCCAGGAGCAAACGACCGGGTCCTCCGTGAGCACGCGATCGAAGCACGCGCACTATTCAGGAGGGCTACTTTCTGCAGTGACCGTGTGCTCGTAAAGCAGGCACTCGGGCAAGGCCTCCACCGATCTTTTTGTTTTTCTGCGGTACGGATAGGAATTAAAACAAACCACGCACTCATTGCGCTCGTAATGCGGTCCGAGGATCCAAACAGGCCAGCGCAAGTGAACGCGAAGCAATCGCGAACATTAGAGCATCCCCTTAGGTTACAGAAAACGCGGTCTGCGGAGAACCGTAATTGTTAGCCTCAAAACATTCTTGCTTTATGTCTGTTGGTCGCGGCCTCCTTCGTTCCGCGGGCAATAAAGCATAAGCGACCCTAGAGCATTGAAGCACAAAGGAACAGCTTACGAGTACTTAAGCACCAGAAGAGCAAATATCACGGCTGGGGGAAGCAAGCTGCGAAAAGTTTACGGCTTCTGTTTACGTTGCGACCGATGCACCCCGGTGTCGTCGTAAAGGCCGTGGTGCTTTCGGCTACCGTGGAACGAGCGCCCAGTTTGGACATTTCCCGACACGCTCATTTGTAAGAAAATCCTCTCGAGAAGGCTAAAGTAAATGTTCCACCGAGTTCGCAGTAATGCGAGAGTTTCTAAGAATGCTGATCCGCCTCCGCTATTTTTCAGACGAGCAATAAAACGGTAGCCACCCATCCGCAACGCCTCCAGTGCATGTGCTTATGAGAACTGTTTTCCACAACGAAAACAATCTCTAGCGAAGTTGAAACGAATAGTGTTCTCGACAAAGCGGTGCTTCAGAACAGCACAGAAACACTGCACTGAATTTCTTCTCGGATTTCTGTTACCTTTATTTCTTATGAAGATGTAGCAGCAATGAAATACGCACGCAGTGTAGGCCATTAGGATGCAGAGAGCCACGTATTCGCGGTAAACCTCTTTTTTCCTCATATGCGTTCTTTCTGGCTGAATGCTGAGTCCGTGGTACCCGGGCAAGTCTTCCATGCGTTTTTTTTTTTTCTGTACCACGGATCAAACTGAAAACGAACCACACACTCATTGCGTTTGTAATACCCGCAGCCGCTTTGTAATTGCTTCAAAAAGTTTCAGGGTGCTAAACTAACGGCCGTTTTTAAACTTGAGGCACCAAATGCTACCTCTCGAGCTGCGTTGAGCAGAAAACTAACGCTAGTCGAGCATATTTAAATGCGGTTATGCCACTCCTCTAGAGAGGTGCACCTTCGGCGAGGGAAGCTCGTTGACACATTTCTTATTCTTTTTCGCTTGCGTGCACGCTTCTATTTTATTTCTTTACTGTTTTTATGACTCTCTATCCTTTTCCGTGCTTTTCCTTTCTAGACCAGGCAGGCATTGTGCCTGCCTGCAGGGCAACTAAGAAATGAAGACAGGCTGAAATTCCCCGCGTGAACTTAAATTCTGTGTAATCGGGAGAAAAGACATCGCTAAAATGCATTGTGGGATTAAAATTTAAGTGAAGTATTTTGCTTGTAGCTTGCTAGCCAGCATCTCACCTGATGGACGAACGCATTTGTGCAAGATGAGCAGTTGTGTCATACTCGAACACGTGCATGATGGCAGCAGCAAGAACACGACGATGACGATAGCATGGTGCCGTCAGGGATTCCGTGATGACTTATTTTGATGCGAAGCATTCTTGGTGAGTTGCACCCAGCTTTTCCGTTATGACTATCTGGCGATTATCTCGCCCTTTCCGAGGCCCGACACCAAAGTTAGTGCGGTCATAAAATGTGCGTCGATCATGAAAATAGTGCAGTCAAAAATGGAGGTCCATTCCGACGTTAGTGCGGTATATGCACGTAAGCCGATCCCGAAGGGCACTGGGTATATATGCTCCTGCGTGAGGCTACTCGGTATGTGCGCCAGGGTATGTAGCTGTGACGGGAACTGTCGGGGCCCGTGCGTCGGGAAATACAGGATAACGCAAGTGAACGCTGACAGAGCAGTATATTGCGACGAGGACACATGTAATAGACATAATTGATGCATAAAGGTCGGCATGTGGTGCCACGGCAGTTCTTGGGTGAGCTGTGAGTTACAGCTTACACCTTATCGTTACAGTTGTCGATCATGCTCGAGCAGTCGAATGCAGTCGTCAGTGTCAGCTGACCGGAATGCACAACAGTTCGCTCTGTCACGAAGTCGGAGCTCCGGTAGACGCGGCAGGTCCTGTATTGGCTCAAAGACCTCTTGGGAATCACTCAGAAGGTGCCCAGTACTGCCCGCAAAAGTGGTTGAAACCGCAGGCCTGACCAGTGGCGTCAGCCGACTGTCAGTATTGTTGGCTGCCCGAGCTGAGGCCAGGACGCAAGGAATGCGGGCGACCCGGAGAAAGCAGCTTCGTTCTCGCCGAAACAGAGGCCGTGCCCACTTGGCTGATTCCAGCTGCCGTTGATGGCCTGATCATTAGCCGGGACAAAAGTCGAGACTTGTGGCTGGATTGCAGCTTCTAATCATGGCCTGGTATGAGATACTGATGCAGCCGCTGGTGATGGACCGGACATAAGGTGAGATGGAGGCCAGGACGACGGAAGACTGATTTTGCCGGAACGCATGCTCGGCGCACCAAGTAAACGACGCTTCCTCTGCCGCAGGTCGAGTGTCCCGACGCAGCTGGCTGCACTGCTCGTTCTCCGTCATCAATACGCATCACCGCTGACGTCACGCACCAATGATAAGCGTACTCAAACCTTCTTTGTCCCCATGTATCCGCCTTCTAACACGGCGTCAACTTCGGTAAGTAAGAGGAAATGTTAATGAAGAGAAAGGAAAGTGGGTTGGACAGTGCAGCGTGTCTGTAAAACACCCCCTAGACAAGAAGGCCCGAGTGCTCGGCGAGTGACATCGCGGAGAAGAGGCCAGCGGCGCGCATGGGGATACGGGTTGAATGAAGGCATCGCGGCTTGGTTCACCTAGCAGCAGTACGCTTCCATTGACCACTCCACATTTTTTCTTCAGTCGAAACTGCGGAATGAGCAGCAGACACCTTACAAAGCATTTATTTAGAGGTACAGACACAACGAAGCTATGTAAAGCTTGTGCAGGTACTGATGCCAGAAGCTTTTTGTAGCGTCGCGCTTTGTCGTCTTTTTAACGTACATTTTTTTGTGAAATATTATTATTATTTATTATAACCCATACTTCATACCTATTACTTCAAATAAATTGAATCCATAAAAACATTTCCTTCCGTATTTTGTACTTATGGTTTTATGGCACGACAATGATGAATGTAACGCACCCGATTAGCTTCACAATTGAGTATGCACAATGCACAATTTTATTGGGGACACATCTACTTATTCCAACCTAGATTATGCTTAAACGAATAATTTCGCTTTCAACGCACTAATTGCCGCAGATAACTAATTTACAGCGGAAGTAAGTTTAGAAATGGGATATAAAACATTCGTGCAGCTATTTACAAGGGAACAGCTGCCTTATTATTGCGCAGAGTTTCAGCTTTTCTTTTCCTTGCCTTAGCATTGACATCCAATATTCTGTCCTTCATCTTGCAGTAGTAGTTCTTCAATAAAATATTCGTGCTACACCGCAAAAGGTGCCTTAGCACAAATTCACATTTATGTCGATCCTCGCAGGCGTCGAACTCTGAGGAATCATCACTTTCTGTGAAGGCACATGCTGTAATTGCGCAATTAACCTTTCCGTATTTTTCAGAAGTAACTATTTAAAGAATTTCCGAACATCTTACCCTGGAGTGCGATAATACAATGAAGTCTGTTCGTGGTAGTGCCCTAATCCAGGCACTCTGAGCTTCTTCTTCTTGCGGATACTTGAAGACATGATTTTTCTGCCCCGATTTGTACATGTAATTGCTCCGGCAATTGGGCACGCAGCACTTATTAGGCATATCTCCACATTCCGGGGCAATGAAGACTCGCGGTACACACAATCGCAAGCACAGCACAAGTGTTGAGACTACATGCACTGGTCACGTCTAGAAAAAATGTGCGTTTTGAAGCATGCAACAGCATGGCCGAGCATGCCAGGACTTGTTTAACCCCGAAGCTATTGAAGGACCGGCAGGGCTCCTGGAACTACTTCAATTGTTGTCGCCACCGTCGTCCCCTAGGTCTTTTCCGTATAGCCGGGGTTAACCGTTGTATATCTTCCGCTCTTCATTTTCAACACAGGTGCGCCGCTCGAAGCTTCGTAGCACGCTGCACGGAACTTCTGTGTTCGCCTCTTTTATGTGACATATCTCAAGGGACAGAGGGTCAGCCAGAAGGCCTTAAGTTCTCTAGAGGGTGTTGGTCTGTACCCCCCCCCCCCTCCTCACCGCAGTTAGAGAAATGCAAGAGACAGGGAAAGCGAGACGGAGATGGCATCTCGGCTGCGGAGGCCGCATTTCGATGGAGGTGAAATTCAAAAACTACCATGTCCTGAGCACTGGGGGTACGTAAAAAATCCGCTGGTGGTCAAAATTTATCCGGAGTCTCCCACTACAGCGTGTCACATAATCAAATATTGGTTTTAGCACTTAAAACCCCAGAATTCAAAGCCTTCTTGCGGAAACGCACTCCTCGGTGTAGTCACACCTCAGATGTTCTGGAGATGAGCATCCAACTGACTCACGCAGGAAGTTCAGCAGAGATTTTATGGCTCGTTGGGCATGATGAATATATCGCCATGCGCCCAAAAATATCTTCTGAAAAAGTTGGGTATTCGGGCTGTTAGCACCAAACTGAAGTCTCCTTCGCTCGGCCGCATATTAATTGCGCACGCAAAGTATACGGTCTTTTGTATTGGCAGTGTGACAGACACTGCAGTCCGTCCCCGTTGAATGTTATGGGGGTATCGCCGAGTGTACGCCACACCAAGTCGTAATCGACGCAGTGGCGTTTTCTGGCCTCTCCGCAGCTTAAGTAGAAGCCTAAATCGCAAAACAGTGTGAAGCTTATATATGGGGGCGCTCTTGACGATGCAGTTTCCTATCACAGGGCCTGTGTCTGCAAATCTTCATGAGCTTCTCTGACGCAAACTTCGGTCATAGAGTTTGACGGCAGCAAACATTCTTTTCAATTCAACTATATTGCGCCGAGATCGCCGGTGGCAGAACTAGGTTGAGAATCGAATCTGTGCGAGTTAAGCCTCTTCACGATTAGGCCTCTTCGCCTCGATGTACTATCAGCTAACAAGGGCATGTTACCAGTGGCTGGGAAATAGTGGGAAGAGCATGACGCATGTACGAGGGTGAATGAGAAAGTCTTTGCGCCTATTTTTATTAGCCAAAATAAGGTACATTCAGGCAATTACAAATATACCTACTATTCTACCTACCTTACAATCTTTTTCCACAAAGTGCTCACCTAGGTTCAGACATTTGTCCCATCGCAGTGCTAAATTTGAAACGCCCCTGTGGTAGAACTAAGCGACGCGCGTGGCCTCCCCGAACGCTCATTGTCATCCAAGTTTTCACGGCGTTTTACGAACTCGCGCCACCGTCCCACACTTCTCAAAGCGAGACACCTTTTCCCATGCGTGGGCTGCATCTCTCTGCGGATTTTGATGGGTGTTCGTCCCTTGCACTATAGAAAACGAATCACACATCGCTGCTCGTACGCCGTGCACGTATGAAGCACAACCGCCATCTTCAACAATTGACAGCAGCGCCGCGCTGCGGGGCTACCGGCAGATAAGGCCGGGCTGGTCCAAGAAAGGTCCACAGCTGGGAATGGACATCTTGACTTCGCATTTACAGCCCTAATATGGCTGAAAAAAAAGGGGCAAATATTTCTGATTCAACCTCGTACTTGCAGTTCGCTTTGTTCAGAACGCATACTTGCCCAGTATTCCGTCTGTGGCTTCAAAGGAGCCTGGTAGTTTACGCCGTAATGCCGCCGAGCGTGTTGAAGTTGCCCAGACAAACGAACTGCCCAGCGATATACACGAGCCATTATTCTCTGCATCGCGCCGCCGGAGAATCGTGCAGTCTAACAATGTGGACCGATTGCGAAGGCCACTGGGTATCTGCAACTGGGTATCAGCACCAGGGGTTACTGGATACGTGCCACTTTTCAATGAAGCTCTGACGCCAACTTGTGTCACTGCGTTTGACAACAACAGCGCCATGCGCTGTACTCCGCATCAGTCTCGTCTATACGGTTCAGTGGTGAGCCGCACCAACCTAGCCAGCCATCAGCTTACCCGGACCACCAACCACTCACTGACCAGCACTCGCCATCGTCTAGATGTCGCTCACTTTCGCCGATGCCGTCATCGTCCCCCCACGCCCGAGCTAGTAAAGTAATCGCCATAGTTCCCGAAGCAAAAATTGCGTCGTCGACGAAAAGACCGAGGCCTCTCTACTTTCCTGTTATATTCTGATTGACGTATCTGTGGACGGCTTCGGTGCACTCACCCTCGTCGACACTGGTGCAACCGTTCCTCTACTTAAGGCCAAAATTTGCAGCTTCCTACAAAACGTTACGACACTACTGTCAAGCATTTCCTTTCGCACTGTCAGCTCAAACCGTATCAAATCACGCCTGCGGCCGCATGCAATGGCCGCGTTGCTATAGACCGACTCCTCCACGTTGTCGCATCGTGTAAATGCCGGTGCTGTGCTCTTGTTCTCACGATAATATTTTACGGCGGGAATTTTTGCTAATGACGCCGTCGTCGACTCTTCGCGTGCTGCAGTGCAATCTGCGGCGCCCTATTTCTTGGTGCTCAGAAAGGCGGTGATAAAGTCTTCGTTGCGGAAGATATCTGTGCTTCTACGGTATGCTACTGGCCTTGCCACAGTGTCCTGCAACAGATACGGATACAAGGGACCTGTTTACATCGCCGGCCATGTCCGTTTGTCGCAAGTGTTCCCCGTGCTCTTCTGCCCTCTTAGAACTTAGTGACGGCGTCACCAGAGTACTGTCTGCAACCAGTTTCTATGTCCACGTACCTTGTTTCATGGTGAGCGCACTGGACGTCTACCCTTCTATCAACATTCACATGCCATCTCTTTCCCTCGTGGCAGACATCTACGTGCCGGCCTGTTGTCATGAAGGGTAGATCGAGTCTCGGGCATGTTCGTAGTTCATGTTCTAAATAAGAGCAGCGCGAGAGACAGGGACAAACAAACAAAGGCACTTCCAACAACTTTATTGACGATGCAATGACCACGTATATAGACAGTTAGGGTTTGGAGGCATGGACAGAAACAGGGAGAGCTATTAAAACCATCATCGATGACTAGGAAAAAGAAATAATTTCCCATGTGTTGATAATGCATGAACCACGTGGGCAAGGTTTAAAACTCATTGAGATACGTAATCTCCCTTTATGTTAGCGTAATTGACGGGGAACTTAAGTACAAGCTCTCAAACTTTCTAAAGTAATCCGATTCAATAATTTCGCAGGTGAGGTGCGAGCGGTCCTTAGGGAAGACCTCGCAGTGCTGAAAGAGGGAGACGCAGCCGCAGTGACGGCAGTGAATTACAAGGTTGCCTTGAAGCGTGTCGTCCTCATTGTTGGGATGCAACCTTAAACGCTCGTTCAGGCGCCTGCTTGCTGGTCCTATACATTTCTTCCCGCAGGACAGTGGAATCAGGTAAATCACGGCAGAAAATCACGGCACAAAAATCACGGCGCTAAACACGTTCTGTGTTTCACAGCGCATCGAACACGGCAGGCAGATGGATCATTCGCAAGTTCATAAAATGTGGATAGCTTATCGCGAACGAAAAAAAAAAAACAAGCGTTAAAATGAAAGCGAACCATGCTGATGTGCAGCCTTACGTAAACGTTTCGCATAGGCTGAAAAAGGTTGGGCATTGCGCTGGTATCACCGTTGAATCGCTCCACTGCCAACACTGTGAAACCTTTCATACGCGGCAAAATTCTGTCTCCTACATAAATTTCGTGTCTGTTTCGCCTGCCAACATGCTTCTTTGGGGTGCGCGTCAAATGTTTGCCACGGCGTCCTCATGGGTATTTGTGCGTCACTGCGACGAAGGCCAAACCGCGTCTCAGTGTCAGAGCACCGTGTTCTCGACAACCAGGTAGCTGGTATGCTCAAGCGTGGCGTCGTCCAGCCTCCTAACAGCCCCACGCACGTCCTCAGTAATTCTTGTTTAGAAGAAAGATGGATGTATGCTCCTTTTTTGATTACCGTCGTCTTAACAAGATAACTCGCAATGAGGTTTATCCTTAACCCAGGATGACGATGCCCTCGACTGCCTTCAAGGTGCGGTGTTATTCTTTACTATCGACTTCTGTAGCGGCTATTGGCAAATGCTTGTGGGACCAAAAGACCAAACTAAAACGGTATTTGGCACACCGGACGGCTCATGTGAGATTTGATTAAATCCTTTGGAGGTTTGCAACGCTCTCGGAACTTTTGAGCAGATGATGGACAATCATCTGCGCAACCTCAAGAGGAAGAAGTGTCTGTGTTACATAGATGATTTCGCTATCTTCTTCCCCAATTTCCCCACCCGCTTCAGCCATCTAGAGTAAGTCTTGCGTGGTCAAACTGACACCGGCCTTCAGTTGCACATGATGCAATGCTGCTTCGGCGAAATTCATCGCACCATTCTTGGTCATGTGGATTCTAAAAACGGCATTATTGCTGATGCCGCCAAGCTCCGTGCAGTAGCCGAATATTCAGAACTCTCCTCCATGAAAGAACTGATAATCTTTCTTTGACTCGGTTCGTACTTTCGCTGCTTCATTCGTAGCTGCACTTCCATCACCGCACCCTGGCCTGAGATTTTATGGAGCGACTAGAGCGGTTCATATTGGTCGCCGGCTCGTGGACGACGTCTTCATAAACTAGCGTCGTTTCGTCAATGCACCGCCAATGCTGCGTCATTTTCACCCAGCTCCGACGAAAGTACACACACCGCTGCAAGCGGTGGCGGAGTCGGCGCTGTGTTCGCTCAGCGCAAATCTGGATTCCAAGAGGACGTCATTGCGCTCATTATTCCCTCAAAAAAAGGATTGTTTGGTCATAACCTGGGCAGATTATAACTTTACCCTTTGCCTCTACGGTCAACCCTTCAGTGTAGTTCTTTAATTCACGAGGGTTGCAATGTGGGCTTCTTGGTAATGCATCTAGAAGGGCTGAAGGGTAGTGCGATTAAAAGCCGGGACAAAAGAAGACACACAGGGGCACACACAGCGCTGTGTGTGTACCTGTGCGTCTTGTTTTGTCCCGTCTTTTAATCGCGCTACCGTACACCGGTTCAAGTTCTTTAATGTTTTTTATCCTCCGAGGTGGCTCAGTGGCTACACCATTCTGCTCATGAGCACCAGGTCATTTGTTCTTTTGCCTTTGCTGATGGCGTCCTCTCATAGCCCTATTTTAGCACGCTAGATGTCATGAAGATATGAATGTGAGGGCACAATAAAGTCATATCGTCAAAATATATTTTGTCGTTTTTAATGGCTCATCTTTTTCGAGAAACCATGCCATCGTACCAAAATGGGCACGAGTTAACGAAGAGGGATCAACTCGCACCCTGAAGTCACTGCCGCAGAAATAGCCGTCCACTGCATGGCTCTCTTAACGATGTCGCTATTAAAAAGATGTGCAGAGGCTACGCTCATCTTCGTGACGCCAAGTTTTAGAGGCGCGGTTAAATACTTGCTTTATAACTAAAGGCGGTGCGTACAGCTTTGTTTACTTTTGTGCTATGCAGCGTATAATCTCATGGAATGTTTATGGTTATTCTTTACAAAGGTAACAACTTTACTGGCAGCAGATTTTAATGTTTATGCGCTACAGCACTCCCAAGCCACACGGAAATGAAACCTTCAGATCAGGCGGATGTACAATGTGAGACGTCCACACAGCAAGGTCAAAGGACTAAGGCGATATATGATGCTTGTCGAGGGAACAATTATAATTGTTGGTGTTTGCACAGTAAGTGACCCATATTAAGCAACATATAAGGTTTCTCTACCTCTTCTGTCACAGTTGGCCATGCGTATTCTAGAGGATTGGCCAAGAACGGAGACACCTAGTGTCACCCAGCAAACGGCTAAATCAAAGAAAATTAAGTGAATCACAGAATCCGCTAAATTGAACTTTAAAAAAACAAATTTTGGGTTTTGCTTGCCAAAACCACGGTCTGAACCACGATCTGCAGGCCGAAGTCCGGGAATTTTTCCATTTGGGGGTCTTTCACGTGCACCCAAAGAACAGACGGCGACCGTTTTTGCATTTCACCCTTATCGAGGTGCGACTGCCGGGGCCGGGATTTGATTCCGCAACCTCGTCAATAGCAGTGCTACGCTACGCTCTCTAAGCAAGTATGACAGATCCCTTAATGTGATTCGCTATTTTATTAGCAGATCTGAGTGCTTTAGCGATGCCTGTGAGCCGACATTTTCTTTGACATTTTATGCAGATAGATGTCTTGTTTTTGTTGTTGTTTACATCACAGTTGCCATACTTGGTCGGCGCAAAAGGATTATATTTATTTATTATATAAATTACAACTTCTATTTCACGCGCATATAATCTTCCCATTCAAAGCCAGAAATATATTCGCCGAGATAACTACGGGCTCAATAGTAACCATCAGTTACGCCAAACCCAGAAATGTAGGCAAAGAAAGCTTGGCTTTAATAGAAGGATAATGCGAAATAAAAACACGACATAACGATCTATCACCCTCAGCACTTAAGCGTCACTCAAGGGGAAACGGCCCTCAGTGGAATCTGTTAGTGACACGGCAAAGAATCTGGCAAGTGTAATGAATGTGCGTAGCGCAACCCAAAGAAAGCTCCATCAATATTGAAGGACCTTGGCTTCATGAAGCAAGCGAAAGCTAGTCCAGTATAGAGTTCTGAAACCAGCCTACTTGTTTTGCCATCTAGCGGAAATAAGCGCAACCAGCGGCTAGCAAGCAGGATGGCCCCCAAGATCGCGCAGCGTTGCGGAGGGAATAGCAACAGTCGGCGCTGTGTGTGTGGGTGCGCGGACGTGTGCGCGCGCGCGTGGTATTAAATTATAGGGTTTCACTCGCCAAAACCACGATCTCATTATGAGGCATGCCGTAGTGGACTCGGGATTAATTTTTACTACCTGGGGCTCTTTAACGGGCATCTAAATCTACCTAAACGAGTGTTCTTGCATTCAGCTCCCATCGAAATAACAGCGCCGTGGCAGGCAGTTTTATACCGCGACCTCGTGCTTAGCAGGCCAACACCAAAGCCACTAATCAACTACGGCGGGTTGTATGTGCGTGCGTGCGTGCGTGCGTGCGCGCATTCGCGCGCGTGTGTGTGTGCGTGTACATTAGAAATGCGCTCTTTAAAAAGATGGTAAAAGTATGTTTAAAATGAAATAACATGTTATGATGCATCGTTCGAGGCAGCTAACATTTCAGCAACGCAAGATTACTGTAAAGCTACCTGAATAGAACGCAAGAAGTTGCTCGACCCTAATAATTCGCTGCCGAGTACACTATGTTTCACCTTTGTTACAAAAACTCGTTGTTAACAAAAAAAAGTAGCAGTTTTGCTTGAAAATCAAAACATCTTCTGCGATAGCAAATTAATAGACAACTATAGACCGTTTAATTGACGGCGCCGCCATGTTGAGTCGTCTATCGTCCGGTGCCATGCTGACGTGTGGAATCGCGCTGGTGGGTAAGCATGGAACGTGCTGCTAACGCCTAGTTCCGAGTTTTCGTGTTTTCCGGCGACGTGTAAACATGTTCTTGCGATTGGCAAACTTCTTAGCATACCGTTGCTATGCTTTGAGCTTCGATACAGCCGCAATATAAAACTGCAATGGGCTGAAACGCGCTGCGACAGGTCTGTCGGTGATCCGAATAGGGGGCGAGAAAAGTCTTAACATCGTTGATGAGTAAAATACTTGAAACGTGTTATTACTGGGTGTCCGGTCTTCGAATATAATAAGGTATCATGCAGGTGACAACTATGCGAGGTTTATCAGTGTGCTATGCGGTGTGCCGCACCAGTGTAACAACCCAATCCCAGAAAACAAATTTGGATAGCTTTTGTGCTCCCAATATTTCTGCGCTACAATTTTGTATGCATTGTTTACCTGACATCAACGCATCGAGCTTTAGAACTGCAATACAACCCGACAGAAAATGCCGTTAACCCAGAATACTCGATAAAACGACCTGGTGAAAATGACTGCGAATAAGCCACAATGAACCTAACACATCCAACACATTGAACAAATATACGCGGCCTTAGGTCTAGAGGGGTGCCTGTGCAAGGGCATCTCACTGACTCGGTAAAGATGGCAAAAAAATGCAGTTTCGCCCGAAAGGCGAAGCATTAGACAACTATATTTTAATTATTATTGGACAGCTATGCGAAGTAAGGCTAGCATTCAGTATTTTATTTCATTGTGCATTAACATCATTATACTTCCGCATGTAAAAGGCAAAGTACCTTGGTGTGCATTTCACAAGTACTCTCTCCTGGCATGATATTACCACCAGAACAAGCATTAGGTGAATAAACCTCTCACGTTGTTGGCCCTACCTTTCGTGGCAAGCTTCTGTGCACAGCATACATAAAACCTATTTTCCAGTACGCGTGCGTACTTTCTCATCCTAATCAGCAAAACATAATCGACTCTCATGAAAGCATACAAAATGTCACCGCCACATTTATCGTCAGTGATTATTGTCGTCTCAGCAGTGTCACAACGATGAAGGCAAATTTACAGCTTTAGAGCCTTCGCTGGGCCACCGTAGGCGCTTCTTTCGTCTAGAGTACTTTCACAACATTTACCACAATTGCACCGGCATAAACAAAACAAAATGTATATTACCGCCACTACACATCTCTTAACGACGACCACATGGCGTCAAAGTGCTGAAAATAATGTCTAGAACCAATAACTAGCATACTCGTTTTTTCTGCCCACAACTTCTCAAGTCAGCTTACTTTCAGAAGAGGTTGTGAGCATTGGATCGTATCAGTATTCTAGAATCGAATTTCATCTATGTAGGAATGATCTTCATTTCAAGAATTTTCAAGAACTTCTTTTTACTTCTAAATGCCTTTTTCTTTTTCCTTTGCTTTCGTGTTGTGGATCTATATCACCGTGTTTCGATATGCTGCATTTTATGACAGAATGTTTTATTGCACTATGTTATACAGCCGTGTTTGACTTCGCGCGTCCCCTGAACCGCGTTGTTGCTTAAAGAAACGCAAGCACAACGCCAACCCCCTCCCCAATTATTTTCCTCTGAGAGCGAATGCGAGTTATTGTATTAAATAAAAAATAATAAATCCTTCTTCTGAGACATCATGAGGGCACCCGTTCGACAAGGCCCTAGAATGCACTTATTAATAAAAAAATGTGTGTTATCGTTTCAACGATTAGAGCACACCATATTAGATATGCTACCTATCTTTGACGGCCGAGTGTGCGGCGGTATTAAATATGAAGTGTTTGTTCTCAAATAAAGCACTTGCAAGTGCAGCGAGTGTCGTATATTCTCCTGTCTCGCCGCTTTGTCCTTGTCAGTGCGCTGCTTCACCTATACGGTATGATTATTAGTCACCAACTCGCCCAAATTTCCACATTACTGAGAATCCTACACATTATGAACTCGCAAAGTTGCCTCGGCGTCATACCGTGGCCGCCTTAATAAAGGTACAAACTCGGTCGACTTAATGATGGCCTGTACGGTCTAAGCGATGAAAAGGCTCTATACATTTGACATTTCTATACATCGCAAGCGCCGAAACATAAATCGCATTGAGTGCGGGCCGCCATGATAACACTTAGCGTAAGCGCATGAAGAACTCTCCAATGCTTGATTTAACTTTCCTGTATGACAGATATATGAGCTATTCTTTAGCACCGAAGCGCAACGGAACGCAGTTGTTCAAGCTTTCAAGTACGTCGTAAACATCCCGTAAGATCCCCGCTTAAGCAATCTAAGTACAGTGAAGCCACGTACATTGTTCCGTTTGGTCTGGGATCTGCTGCACCTTGCGGTGATCCTCCGAGGGCCTACTTCCTGACGAATCCTGCCTTAGAATTTCCGTACTAATTCACCATGTCGCTACCTGACACGCCCTTGCATCGCGCTACGACGAACCAAATAAGCATTCTTACGAAGTCGAGGAACGAGTCTGGTGCTCATATCTACTACACGGTGAGTTAGCTAAATGTCTTTTGTAAAAAAGTAAACAGAGGTGTATCCGAGAATTCTAGAAGACGTTAGCGATCCCCGTGCTCCTGCATAAAATAGAGTGCGTGCATTACTTCACAATGTGCGATGCAGCGTTGTGTAATGGAGATTATGCTAATTGTCTCACGTTCATGGGCGCGCTAGTAGAACACCCTTGGATGTATTAACAATAGGTTTCGTTTCTTGTCTATAACTTGTGATTCTGGCTCTAGAATGAATTGCTGATTTGGAAGTTCATTCCATACAGAAAAATATCGCGTTATACATCTATCTATTCGCAATAAAGTGCGTGGGGTGTAATTGCTGCGCTGGTACTGCGTCTCTACAAAGCTGTCATTATTTAGAATTTTGGAAATATCAACGATACTAAATAAATCCGCAAGAAAGCCTGAAGTGAAACTTTGATTTCCGTATTCCTCTCCCCACTAAAGAAATAGAAATAGTCTACTGAGCCTCTCTGTTTGCCCCACCAGACGTTAAGCTGTGCTACCGAAAGGCTTGAGGAAAATGGTGTCCTTTCCTCTTCACAGTCAGTCTTTCATTCTCCTCGCATCTCTCCCCCTAATCAACAAGTCACACAGGCATTCTTTACCTTTCACGAAGCACGGATTTGAAATGCAGATTTCCGCAGGCGTATTCGGCATGTTCTATTGTATCTGGTCTATTGTTCTATTGTATTTTCTATTCTATGCCACACTTTATTGGCAAAGTGTGGCACATTCAGCCAAAAATTTGCTGTTGCAATGCTTCTTTCTTATTATCTATAAATAATGCCCACTATGAGAATGCTAGCAGCCGAATGCTTTGAGAGTACCGCTGAATTGGAGGTCGTGAGTAAGGATGGTTGGCTGCAACGTCTGTCGTTGTTTCCCAATTGTACGATGGGTATTTTTTTTTTTGGGGGGGGGGGGAAGCCCTGTTGGTAAAACGACAGGGCTTTTTGCGAGGCATGGAAAGCATAATAGCCTTAATCCATGGTGTTCCTTTAACTTATCGCATTCATCATGGCGTATTTGCGTTTATATTTCTCCCTCTCGCTGTTAATACACAAAAGTCAACTATGCATTTGCGCGTTAAGGTAGATTTAGCGTGCATACAACGTGTGTCAATGCTCTATCTTCAATAATGGGTAACAAAGAAAGGGATTTGTTGAGGCGGCATGTGCAGGGTTTGACTGCACTGAATAACGAGAGATTGATTTTTTAATTCCGAGCACACTAATGGTTTTATGAATACATGAAATAAAATTACTGGGGAAAAAGATATTTTATCTTATATTATTGACGTCGCTGAGTGGACAAAATAACTTGGAGGTGATCAATAAAACATGTCGACACGTGTAGCCCTGTGATTAGGCCCATCTAACAACGCCACAACAAACAGTTTCCGGTCTAAAAACAAAAGATCGCCGCCTGCTTGTAAAGCATCGCGCAGGGTTTCTGTTTATTTTTCGTTTTTGCTTTTTCTTTGTCCCACAGCTTTGGATATCCGACGTTTCACCAAAATTGGGAAGCCCTGAATATCAACACAAGAGTTATGTTTCGCATACGTGGTCAAATAGCTGCGTTGAAGTTGAAGTTTATTCATATGCAAAACATAGGTACATAAATGTAATATACAGACGAGGGTCCCAAAGCAATGATACTGAAAACGGTACCCTCGGTTATTAACTACAACAGAATTGTAAAATTGTTCGCAGCGTAACAGTGGATAGCATAATAATACATTAGTTGCAAGAAATGCAAATGATAACGAAATAAAAAAGAAAAACAACCCAACAAACTATGCTCTAATCGATGTAGTGTACAGAAATAACAACTGAAGCGACAAGAATTATACAATTGTTAAAGGCAAAAAGGAAAAAAACAGAAGAACGAACGAAGAGAAAAAAATATGGTGGCATGTGAACACTGCTAAGAAAAAAAAAAAGAACGGGTGATACTTACTAGTTAGGTGACTGTGAAAATACAAATATTTGTTAGCAAACGTTATCAGAGGTTAGCAGAAAAGCTTTTAGAGAAGCTCTGAAACGCTGGAATGTAGGTAGCATTTTAAGCGAAGCAGGAAAACGATTCCAAACTGTAATGGTAGCGAATGTAGATGTTTTTTTACCATAGTTAGTGCGAACTGATGGTAAGAAAAAATTATAATTAGAAAGCGAACCTAGTAGGGTTTGTGTTTCTAACGGAGCTGGTTTGAATACATTGAAAGGTCAGCTGGCAATCAAGCAATTTATAAAACATAATTCCTAAATTGTAGTTGAATCATCTTTTTCTACATAACATTTTGTACTGTTGAAGCAGGCCGATAGCGTTAGAGCGCTGTGATCTGTGGGTGATGCTACGGATTGCTCGATTTTGTATATGCTGGACTGAAGACAAATAACATAGATATGTATTACCCCAAACGATTAATCCGCAGTTAATGTGTGAATGAATGAACGCAAAGTAGAGTGAAAGCAAAGCAGAAGGAGAAAATAGTGTCGTGCCTTGATAAGCACACGGATATTAAAAGCGCACTTCAGCTTGACATGATTGATGTGCAGGTGAAACTTCAGATGGATGTCTAGGATAACCCCTAAAAATGAAACGGAGTCGCTAATGGGAATAGAATGATTGCCTAAGGTTAGCGAAGGAGGAATAATTAGTGACGTTTGGTGCGAATAGAATACTAAACATTTCGTTTTAGATGGATTAATGACTAAATCGTTGTCATTGCACCAATTCATTAGGTGGTCGACATTCTTATTTAGTTTGATTACTAGAGAAGAGATATATTATCAGCTATTGATATAGTTGTATCGTCAGCATATAGAACGTAATGACTTAGGGCAGTGACGTCTGGCATACCATTAATGTAAACAGAAAAAAGCAAAGGCCCCAGTATTGAGCCTTGTGGTACCCCTTGGTTAAGTTTTTTTAGAACAGGAAAAAAGTTTCACACGCATAAACAATGAATTCCTTATCAGACAAATAACTTCTTAAGAAGGCTAGGGCAGGGCCAGTTATTCCATATGCTTCAAGTTTACGAAATAAAATCATGTGATTAATAATATCAAGTGCCTCAGCAAGGTCTAAGAAAACTGAACCAACGAATTCATTATTGTAAAGACTATTCTTAATAAAGTCAGTTAAGCAAAGTAGAACTAAGTTGGTGAAGCTTCCAGACCGATAACCAAACCAGCAGGATTTAATTATATGAAAATTTTCCATATACTTGCTTAATCTGATCAAAAATAATTTTTCACTTATTTTACTTAGGGAAGAAAGAATCGAAATTGGATGCTAATTTGAAATTCATTCTTTATTACCTTTCTTAAAAACTGGAATAACCTTTGCACGCTTTAGCAACGGCGGAAATTCACCAGATTTAAAGATCAGGTTCATTACTGCGCTCAGGGGTTCACGTATGGCATAAGCGACTAGCTTTAGGTGGCGCACTGCAATACCATCTATTCCTGGACTTTTGTTACGAAGATTACGCGTTATATAAAGAATTTCATGCGGCGTGACAGGATGAAGGAAAAATGAATGGCTCAGGCATTCTGTTTTAGGGTGAAAAGTTGCTTGTTTGTTTCTCTCAGGTAATGCGGAATGATCAGAAAAAGCGTTTGCTATCTGAGCAGGCTGACAATAAGTAAGATTGTCGCGTACAATTTTAGAGATAAACTTAGGCGGCTCATTGTTGAAAAAGTCATTCAGGAACTGCCATTGCTTTTTAGGGTTGTTTTTATATATTCTGCAAGAACGCTGTTTCATAGTAAAGCCTTTTGGCTTCTCTGAGAGTCCTGTTAAGAACGTTGCAGTATGTTTTTTACCGATTTCTTAGAGAACAGTTAAATGGTTGTCTTTTAGTCTTCTTATAGAAATTAACTTTTGCGCAAACTCTTCAGCAGACCATCTGACATCCAAGGATTATGGGGGCGTTTAAATCGATTTTTACATCGCACAGTTCGAGAGCAAGTACTGATAGCTTTAGCGAATAAATTGCAGAAAAAATTAAGAGCTTCTATAGGGTCTTCAATAAAATTCAGATCTGACCAGTCAGTGGAGCTAATGGTAAAAATGGCTGTGGCTTAGCTAAGGTTAAGCCCAGGATGCGAAGCATACTAGCCTTTATTTTAGTTGTTGAACCACTGTTTAGCCTGGTGAACTGCTGTTGCTTGGCTATATTTGGTTCGGCTAGACGAAGAAACAACTCATGCGTTACTCTGCTTTGCCTTCAAGAGTGGAACGCAACAGCGTTCCCGTCGACCCGCCAAGGGGTGTAAGACAATGGGCTACGGCGCAGCGACTACGCGCCCCGCATTGGACGCGGTGAGCGTCGAGCAATGCAGCGTTCGGCGCGGCAACGAAATGTGCGCCTGAGCAAGAGACGCACGCCTGAGAAACAGCTCGTTTCTAAGGCAACACCGCATTCACTAGAGGCGCTTTTGTACCGCTTTGAAGCACCCTACTCGTGGCTCAGTGGTAGCGTCTCCGTCTCACACTCCGGAGACCCTGGTTCCATTCCCACCCAGCCCATCTTGCAAGAGTTGAGCCAAAGCCACCTAGAAAATCAGTCTCTGTAGCACGCCGCAACCTTCGCTTCTCATTCCAACGAGCAGCTCTGTCTCCAAGAGGCATCTCACCTCGTGAGTGTCTAGCAGAGGCAAGCGCAGCTGCATAGATACCGCCGCGACGCCGCGAGCGACGGCGCGAGTTGGAGCCCCGTTTCTCCTCTGTCGTGACGTCACGGTGTCACGTGGTATTGAAGGCGACACCGCCGTGCCTGAGGAGCTGGCTTGAGCTCCCGTAATATGCTTCGCATAAAAAAAAATAATTTATCTGTGTCGAGTACTGTAGTGAAGTAAGAGGTGACCATGTTGGCCAAGCGTGTTTCGAAGATTGCAAAAATCGGAAAGTGATCAGTGAGGTCAGTGTTAACAACGCCCGCTAAGTAGGTACGTCTAGGTGTGTTAAAACATGATCAATTAGTGAATGAGAACCCTCACCAACGCATCTTGTAGGCGATGTAATGAGGGATTCAAAGCTGTAGCCACGGAAGCAGTCAGTGTAGGCTGTATACAAACTAGAATTAACATCCAGCAAGTTGATGTTTACGTCTCCCACAATCATTACACACTTATTTTCCGATAGCAGGTTGTCAAGTACGTTATCAAGAGCATAGATGAAATCCGAAACGTTAAAATCTGGTGACCTATAAACACAAAATGAGAACAAACCTTTTATTGCTGGATGCCTTAATGGGCTCGTTAGTTTCTACCCACACCGTTTCGCAGCAATCGACGTGAAAGTTTAAATCATTTCGGCGAGTGTAACTGATGCGCGGATAAACAAGATGGCAGCCCCACCATGCCTACTGTTTAAACGGTGACCGTATTCAGGACTGTAAGAATGAAAACCGTACATGTTACTCTCATCGCTAGAAAGCCACGTTTCGGAAACACAAAATAAAAGAGAAATCCTGAGCAAGCGAAAATAGAAAATTATTTATCCCCTCGTGATTCTTTCGTAGACTGCGTGCGTTAAAGCGAATCAATGAAGGATTAGTGTGACAAAGTAAAGAACGAAGTTCACGAGAATACGTAAGGGACATAGCGATGAAAAAGTGACCAGGCACGTGTAATCAGCACAATAGGCACTCTTACGTGAATATTCGCAGATCCGACTCGGCTGAAATTCGGAACACCCTGCTATCACTAGCTTTCCGAGCTTTGATATGGCTGTTTTCAGTCCAGAGGTACTGCCACTTTTTTTTTACTTTTTCAGGGCAAGTGCTTTGGCAAACAGCATTTTATTACTGATTGTCAAATGGTCGTTCACGTAAACAGCCGTGTCGTTTGTGCCAGAAAACCCAAGGTGGCTCGCACGGAGCCGAGCCTTGCGGGCTCTCTTTACAAATGCGTTTTTCTTGTCTCTCGAAACAAAGCGAGCAATTAAATGTTGATTGGATGATTTGGACGGAACACGATGAACTGTATCAATGTCAGTTTCAGATACAGGACACTCGATGACGTTACCCATACTCTTGAGTATGGCTCGGCAGTCCTCCCCTCTGTCAGAGGAATTCCTTTAACATCAATGTTAAGCCTAGAATATTGCTCCAAATCAGCCAGCCTTTTCACAAGCATTTCATTTTGGGCAAATAAGGACTTCTTCGAAGTCATCAATTCATGCTGCCTGGCTCTGAACTCACCGAACAGGTTGCTCATAAAGTCAATGCTTTTGCGAAGCGAGGCGTTTTCAGACAGACCAAAGTCGTTCAATTTCAGTTTGATCTTAGAGCCCATTTTTAACATCAGGGATTCCATCCTATTGTTGAAATGTTGTTCCAGTTGTTCAATTTTTTCGACGAGTTCTTGACACGTAGGCATGACGTAACAAACGTGTGGGAAAGCAAAAAAAAGTATTCAAGAAAATAAAAGTGACAAGAAAATTGCAGCAGTTGCGGCTAAACAAAGTCGAAGCAGCTAAAACAAAGATGCAAACAACCAAACTGAAAGTACAAGCGCAGAGTTTGGGCATTGCACAATTGCCGCAACTGCCACTGCCAAATGAGAAGTTGGCTATAAATTTGTTAGTATCAGAATTATCAAATTTCTTAGTATTGTTCAAATGTATGCGACAATTCAGGTACATAGTCAGAATGCAGAGGTATGCGACACTTGAAAAGTTTTTAGAAATAGGCGTTGTCGTTGAAAGAAACCACAGATTTGACGTAGTAAGATCGAAGAGAATTTGCCATTTCATGGTTTCTAAAGAACACACTTCACATTAATATTTTTATTATATTTTCCATTTCAGATATTTAGCGAAATATTGGAACATCGATGGCACTGTATTAAACCTTGCAAGAAAAGAAACACTGATTTTGTCGAGCGTTATTTTATGACAAACCTCTTGGTCTCTTCTTGAGGTCTATTTTTCTGTTTGGGATATGATTGAATAATTATTCATATTTTTATTGCAGAGTGGACACAGAGCCGACGTAAAGCAGCTGAACTTTGATTTCGCGGGCACCTTTATCGAAGGGAGCAGACTGATTATAGCTTTCGAATATAAAGGCCCACTCGGAAGGTAAGTGTACATTTCCTTATTTTAGGTAGAATTCTTTTAGGCTTTTTAGTAAAGGAACATTTCAAAAATGCACTACTTATTTATGTTTCATTCACGATACACAGGACCACCGTTTAGGGTAATATTTCCAGATGGCCGATGGTATACTAGAAGCGAATTGTGCTCGCTAAGACTAAATGAATTCAATTCTGGATATTTATGCCCCAGAACCAAGGTCAGACTACAAGTCAGGCCGAAGCGAGGGACCCAGGATTAATTTAGATCACCCGGGGTTACTTAAGATGCTCCTAAATTTAAGTGCACGGGCGCTTCTGACGTGCGCCCCCATCGAAGCACGGCCGCGGCGACGGGAATCAGTCGCGCTACCTCGAGCTCACCCACGCAACTCCTTATTTGTTCTAGGTGGTTCTCCCCCAAGAGCATCTTCTTATTTTAATATAAAACACTATCTGCGCATAAACACTATATAATCTGCATACAAATTAGGGAGAAAGAAGGAAGTCGACGGTTGCCTTGTTAAAGGCAACCGAGGTGACTTTATTTTTCAATAGAATAAGCGCCAAAAAATGACAGCACACAAGAAGAAAACCAGGCAGGACAAGGCGCTTATTGTGTGCTGTCATTTTTTTGGTGCTTATTCTATTGAAAGCTATGCACCAACTAGCCCCACAACGTGTTTTACTGCAGTGACTTTATTTATTTATAGCTGTATCACAAGTGCCTGGCAGAGTTTGAGGTGATGGATTAATAACAACAAAATCAATAATGAACACAAAGAATAACCGACAAAAGTCACTATTAGTAGGCAAAACTTACATCAGTGTACATTTTAAGGACGAGGAGCTTACAAATACTCACGGGCACGGTTGTCGCTTAGTTATATTAACAATGGTACCTGGAAAAATATTCTAAAGAGCGATGATTTGTTGCAGACGCGAATAAAAAATATATAAATAATATAACGGGTTTCTACGAGATACAACCACGAGCTGGTTATGAGGCTTGCCGTAGTGAGGGGCTCCGGGTACATTCGATCACCTAAGCTTCTTTAACGCGCACTTGCATCTAAATATGCGGGAAGAATTGAAAGCATTAGTCTTACTAAATATTCTTTCAATCCTAAGGTGATGTATGTAATGCCTAAATCTACGTAATGTCTTTTCAAGAAGCCGTAACTAGTGCTTATCAAGCATTTTCAGTGCTGATAATATGCATTTTCCCTGAAAGGTCAGATGTAATATCCTAGAATGCAGACATATACGACATCGCACTAGACACTGCAACGTTGCTATATGAATTTAATTTGGAGGAAGAAGGTGTCCACAGGGCCTTTAAGAGTGCGATGTATGATTCAGTCGCCAGGAAATAGTCACATCGGAGACTAAACGTTAGAAGACGGGCCAGTAATGGAAACTGCATCGACTAAAAAGCGTCGAATGGTGCCTTGCGCTATACCAAACGCCACGTCATCAGAAAAAAAAAACTAATTACTAACTCCTGTGAGCTCTATGCAGAAAAGAAGAAATCTTAAAACCGAAAAAGCGGTGCCAAAGCTTGCCCAATAGAAGATAACATTGTAATAAGACGGTTTAGGCGACGCGATAGAATGCTTTGGAGTAGCTTATAAAAATGTTCAAACCATATGAGGCCAATTATTTATGTCAAATTTAAGTGAATGTTGAATTCCAGTAAGTGCCTATCGCATGCAAAAGGTTGTTGGAACCCATGATTATTAACCAAGGAGTTGTTAGAATCGACGTGCTTTTATAACTTTTGGGAAAAAATATGCACAAACTCCCTGCAAAATATAGAAGTCTCCAATTTCTCGCCGAATTTCGTCTGTTTCATCTGTAGTTTCATACGCAGACTTTCTTGTAGTTTGTTTCTTGCAGTTTCTTGAAGTCTTATATAGGAGGGAGACGAAGTGTTTCTCTTGTGGAACACATCTCGCCCCTCTTTGTGCTTTTCTAGACTTCTCACTGCACCTGTGGGGTCTACCACCCCCTCTATCGCGGTGATGAATGTACAACACCCCGAGCACATTCCCGGTTCCCGTTCACCCGCGTACATCGGTTTGAGGAAGCAAGGAAATACGTCGAGTGATAGTGAGGACACAGAGCTGTACTCCGCATCAGGTGACGAGTCCTCGGAAGACAGCTTTCGAGTTGTCCAGTACCGCAAGGCCAAGCGAGGAATTCTAAACTCATCTTCGGCGTCCAGCTCGAACACCATGAAAACAGTGCCTCAACGATGGCTTCACTCCATCCTGTTTTTGCCACAGAACGTTATTGACAACCTGCGCGTCCTCAACAGGCAAGCACTCTTCGTGTATCTTCAAAACGCCGTGCCGAACAAGGTCAAGAATGTCAGGATAAACACTAGGCGAAACACCCTGGTAATTGATGTGATGAATCCAAGCGTGCTGAACATACTACAACATGTAACGCAGCTGGGAAACAACAAGGTCCGCTCCTTCGTGCCATCGAATGGTGCCACAATAACAGGAGTCATCTATGACATTGACAATAAAATACCAAATGCAGGCCTTCCAGTTCTCATAAAACCAGCAAGTGAACACAACGTCATTGTGCATCTTGGTCGCCTCGGCAACACACGTTGTGTAAGGATAACGTTCAAAGGTAACTGCCTTCCATCGTACGTGAAAGTCCGCCACTTTCGCCACTAGGTTCGACCATTTATTCCCAAACCAATGCAATCGTTCAATTGTCAGAAGATTGACCATGTGGAGGGTGTTCGCAGAAATTCGGCCGTGTGCCCTCGATGCGCCGAACACCGTTCAGAAGACAGCTGCAGCGCAACACCTTTGAAGTGTCCTAACGGTCAGGGTGACCACTGCGCCTCTACCAACGACTTTCCCCAGATCAACAAAGAGATCACCATTCTTAAACTAATGGTGACAGACAACTCTACCCACAAAGAGGCCCATGTGAAAGTGCGGCGAAGACGACGTCATCGTCGAAGGTCTTCACGACGTAAAACATCAACTTTTCAGGAAAAGCCCATTCGTCAAGCAGCACCATCAGCATCAGCATGGCGTCTTTATACAGCTTCACCGTATAGAGACGCCACGCTTTTATGTCGACTCTGGTTGGGCGTTGCCTTTACCAAAGCCTATGCATTATGCATAGGGATGACCGACACCGCAACCTGTGACCACTGCGGCCATGAAGAATCGATTGACACGTTTTGTGCGCCTGCCTACAGTACAGTCCACAGGGGGAATGCCTTCGCCACGAATTTGACCAGCTGGACGACCAACCGCTACCGGAAAAAAGGATTTTACACCATCGAAAGGACCTACCATCACAGAAGAAGGCCGTGGAAACACTATTGCGCTTTTTGCGATCTACCGGCCTCTGTGAATGCCTTTAACTGGAACGCCTCTTTTGTGTGTGTGCCTCCGTTCATGCGTGTTTTTTTAACGTTTTCCACTCTGTTCTCTTTCTAACCCCTATCTCCATCCCCAGTGTAGTGTAGCAAACCGGAGACTGGTATCTGCTTAACCTCCTTGCTTTCCTCTTTATCTCTCTCTCTCTTGCAGGTATACTTTCTATAAGTATCCTGTGAATGTGTTACAGCGGATTCAATTAGAAATTGACGGCGTATTCTTCAATATATTTAAGCGTGCTATCAAGGCCAGCGGAGGAATATTTTTGAAGCCTGCGATGGCACTTATGAGGCGTGCCACACTTTTGACTGTGATGACAGTTTCTCGTCAATATTTGAGATCATGAAGAATCAGCGCTTTTGAGCGGTTTTCAGCGGTGAATAAAGGTGTAAAGAACCCCTATATTCCGAGACAGCTCCGGAACATAGAGAGCGATAGTGAGGAGACATCACAGGCGCTGACCGACGAGGCTTAAATACACGGAAATGCTGTCGAAACTTGTTGAATTCAGATGCACACTCTTGATCGGGCAATTCCGTTTCATCGTGAATATGCAGTGATATGTAGTGGATGGTCCTATTAGAAACAATAGTTCACCAAACCTTCTTAGGACCCGAAATTCTCGGGAATTTACAGACTACGGAAGCAGGGGGCGCTATAACTTAAAGCTATTCCAAACTTTTCTATTCCAATTCTGCATACAGCCCTTCGCGATTGGTCAAAAACGTTTTTTTGCCACTGCCACTTCGCCTGTCTGTGATGCGAAGTCACGAAAACCGCGATAGCTTCCCATCTAATATGACGTGTACACACTGATTATGCATGATTGTACCGAACATGCATGATTCTACCGACTTCACCTGCCTGTCACGCGGCGTCACAAAACCGCAAACATTCACCGCGTCAAAGTGACGTGTACGCGTTAAATATTAATTAATATGCCGAAAAAAACTGAATTTTCTCCTGAATAGCCGCAGGCTGCCCCTTTCCGAAAGCAATAAAAGATGGCTGCCGCGAATCGCTCGGGCACTGGCTACTCGCACCTGCTGGAGAGCTTAGGTTTATTTTCCTACAATTAACTTTTTGCCTGGTCGTGTAACGTTTTCTAGCATGTTACAATTCACGTTTTCTAGCAAGTCACATTCGGCACGTTTACGACCTCGTTCTGCCAACTTTTCTATGCTGAGGATCCTTTTAAGCGGCATTCTCAACCTGCCGTTGCATCTTGCCACGATTTACAACCAGCCACCGCAAGCTAAATAAGGGATAGCGGACCATCGTAGACGCCGGCACCACCCTCTTCATCCGGTTATCGATTTTCAATATACTGCTTCGGCCCCATCGAATGAATTCCTCTCCACTTCAGCGTGCTCCTCACCTCTTGTCAGCCAGACAGAGATGATTTAATTGAAAGAAGGCAGTGAGGTCGGCCTGAGCTAAGGCGCTCTAGCCTGCTACTCCGCACAGGGGGAGGAGGAATGGGGACATAGAGGGGTGATGAGGGATGATGATGATATAGGAAGAGGGATGCACAGAGGTGAAATCAAGTTCAACACTCTGACAAACATTCACAAATGTCATCTATGAAGCCACTATCAGGCTTCGGATCAACTCTGTACTCACCAATTAAAGTGAACTTAAATATAGAGGCGCTAGGACGTAGCTGGTGTGTGGGCCTCCCCTGCGTGAACAGCACAAGCACCAAAAAAATCTTTATGGCATATAAAGAGCTGCGATAAGCGGCTCTAGCACGGCGAGCACTTGTCGGGCACTTTTAGGGGCCGGAGTCTCGAGACCACCGAGAATCACGCGGATTGACTCTACTAGGTGTTTCAGCATTTTTTGTACACTCTCCTTCTCATTGTGTTCATCTCCTTGCTTGCGCGTAGTGTCACCGGTTTCATTGGCCCTATAATTCTTGGCTCCATGGCGCAGAGGACCACTAGTGCCGGCTGCAATGGCCGTGGGCCTAGAGGGCAGCAAAGGCCATTGCGTGTCTGTGTCAGCCGGTGGAGGTGAAAGTTGGCGGCGTGCCCTCGTCGACCTTGAATTACCAGTAGACGCCGTTAACGTCCTTGGTGCACGCACAGGCAGAGGTGGTCGTGGTACCTGTGCCACGTTAGGTAGTTCTTAGGTAGTTCTTAGGTAGTTCGTTAGGTAGCTTCTGTCGCGAGCGTTGGTCACTTTGGCGAACAGATTGAGCAGCCTCTTTACGTGAAGATTGGTCTCTTGCCATTTTTCGAAAAATACCAACCTCTTGTTTCATGCTCGGGCATTCCTTCGAAGTCGCTTCGTGAGAGCCAGTGCAGTTGGGACATTTAAATGAGGACGCCCCACAGTCGGTGGTATCATGCTCTCCACCGCAACGCGAGCAGGTGGCTTTGCTTCTACAAACAGCGCTCACATGTCCTATCTTGTGACATTTCCGGCAGCCAATTAGATAAGACAACCCGCTCATTTTCGGCAATGTTATTCGTTTTATAAGCAAGAAAAAGTGACCTCCTATACAGGTGGAGAACCTTTGATTGGTCTGTTCAGACAACCCTGCGTGTGACTACCCGATGCGCATGGCGGCGGTTACGGAAATTTGACGTCAGGAGATTGGAATAAAAACATATTGGGAAAGTTTTACGTTATAGGGCCCAGTACCTTTACTTAGCAGAGGCTATTTTATTGCAGCGCTTCTTTAAAGAATCTTTAAAATCAAAAATGTTTAATTAAGCATTTTCTTCCTGTTTCTTTTTTCCTTATTGAGTTATTTAGGATAATACTCAAATTCTCTTCGGGGAAATGGCTCAAGGCAACCAGTTGCCTGACTAGGCCGTGCCACTCGTATACAGTGGCAGCAGTATCTGGTCCACTTTATATTTTTATTTATTCATACATACTGCAACCCTAAGGTGGTTATCGCAGAAGAGGGGTAGAAAATCACGGTTGCTACCCATATACACAAAAAAGGGGGGCACACAAATCAAAGGTACAAAGCAAAGCACTAGTATAAGGAATATGCAAAAAATGGTCTCAGTACATACATATATGCATATAAACATTGTGTATAATACGTGGTTCTAGGAACCACGGGCATCAACCAGTGATTGGCTTAACAAAGTTATCAAATGTCAATCTTCGTAAGGGAGGGGGAAGTTGGTTCCGAAATTCAATGGATCCGGGAAGAATACTATATTTTAATTCGTCTGTGGGAGCGTACAGGGGTCTTATATTTAAAGGGTGAAAATTCCGTTTGCTAGACGGAATTTGTCGAAACATTGGCTCCCGCTCTTACCTTCTCGTTTTGCTCTTAGATATTCAAGAGAACACACATGAAATTAAGCTCGTACACATTTTTAAACACTTGAATACAAAATGAACAAAAAAATAAAGAAAGAAAGCAATCTTACGCAGTTTGCTAAGCACTAGAAGCACAAAACAAAAACATATACGAAATATTTTATATTTGTACTTTAACATTTCCATTAGTCTTGAGATAGTGACAATTCTGTCACCATTTTCTTAAAACGTTGCTTTGAAATTCCATAATTTAGCAGGTCGAATACTAAGGGACAGTCGTTTGGAAGGTTAGGAAGCTGAGCTGCTTGTTTTTTACGTGCGTGTATTGTTCGGCAGCGTGATTTACTATCATACTTCTTCTGAGTCTTGTTGCTTTGCCATAGTATTTGCTTTGGTATGAACATTTGTCTTCCCAGAATTGCCGCGAAATTTCGAGCAAGAACTTGTAAGACTGAAGGTTTGATATGGTATTCTATATTTGCTCTAGTATGGGTTGGTGGTGTCAGTACGTCCTATGTTTCTTATTGCACGCATTGCGCGTTTTTAAGTGTTTGAACGGATCTAAATTGCTTTTGTTTAGTTGTCGACCAAACCAGAAAACAATAGGTTAATCGAGAATGTATAAACGCATTAAAAATATTGCGATTTACATTTATTGGCAGCAAATATCGCAACTTCTTTAGCACACCTATAGGACAAGCAATATTGTTTCTGAGAATATCTACATCCACTGACTTAGACAGATCTGATGGAATATAATTCCGAAACATTTCGCTGTTTGTGCCTGTTCGATATTTACCGCCTGAAATTGCGGTCGTAGCTAAGAGCGGGTTATTGTTCATTTCGATTTAAACACTGAATACTTAGTTTTATTTATGTTTATTTAGAGTTTATTTGCATTTTGCCACAAAGTTAGTTGCTGTAACCAGATGCTAGCTTGCTCAGAAAAAAATTTCTATTTCGCTTCCTCAGAACAACACGGTTGTATGATCCGTAAGTAATATTATGCTAGTACAACCTTGAATATTTGCGATATTATTTCAGAGAGTAAAATAAAAGGGGCAATAAGACGGATCCTTGCGGCACCCGTATTTAATTTACTGAATTACAGAACTACCTCGATTTAGTGTTTTCTACTGTGTCCTAGAGGAGAGACAGCTTTTTATTAAAGAGAATGCGACACTGCGGATTCTCTAAAGATGGATTTTCTAGAAAGGAACATTACGTTGCACGCAATCGAAGGTCTTACTTAAATCGAGAACAATTCCTAAAGTTAGCATTGGCTTCTCTATGTTATCAAGGAGTTCTTAGTTTATTACAAGTAAAGGCAGTTTCTGAAGATTTATTCTCGGAGAAACGACATTGTTCTTGTGCTATTATTTTGTAGGTGCTTAAAAACCCACGAAGTCTTCTGTTAATAAGATGCTCAGCAATTTTCGCGAATACAGAAAGTACGGAGATTAGCTTGTAGTTTTTTATGTTATTAACTGGGCCGCTTTTATGAATAACAGTTACTCGGGCTAGCTTCACGTTATCTGAAAACACGCCGTTCGGAAAAAAGATGCTACAGGTATGTGCAAGAGGCCTCCTTACAACTTCACTGACAGCTTTCAGTAACTTCACTTCCACGTCATCTTCACCAGAAGCACAGCCTATTAACAATAAGATTACGGTCTGCATGTCTTGCTGTTCAGTAGCTGCCAAGAACACTGTAGAAGCCAAGTCGATTTAATATGTATTCCGTGCAAGAGACCGGCGCATCATTTTGCTAAGACGCACCAGAACCAATAAAATGAGAATTGAACGTATTTGCAAACTCAAAGTTCAATGGCCCATTATGTTGAAATTCAACTTTTTTTACGATAGTGCTCTCGATGGTTTGAGTTCGAAAGGTGCGAAGATTTTTATGAAACCAACTTTTAGATTTGTCATTAAATGTTCTTATCAGAGGAACATATTTATTTATTCATTCATTCATTCATTCATTCATTCATTCATTCATTCATTCATTCATTCATTCATTCACACAATACTCCAGACAGCGATGATTGCCAAGTAGGCGAGGGTTACATGATATGAGTTGCCAACACTTGTTCAAAAAAATAAATTAATGGGCACTCAGCAACACTTTCAAGTAGATAATTGCTTTCTTCGCTCGTAAGTGGAGAGAATAATTTCTGAAAGGGTTTTGTGGCGGGCAAAGTGTGGTTGTACTGCTTTGAAATAAAAAAAATGTGCGATGACTTCTGTGGAGCATGGGAAATATATGTGACATTAGCCAAGCCTGTTTGGTTATGGAACATCCGCTGAAAGAAAATTGAGCCTGGAGATTTTAACGCGCATGCCGAGCTGACCCAGTTTTAGCTTGCCTAATATAACAGAAACTAATGATGACGTTGTGTAATCTCAGAATAAAAAGCGTGCAGCCAGGCGCTAGATTCGCTCCACTTTGGCAATGTCCTTATGTAAGTGCGATTCCCATATTATATGGAAACATACTATAGGACTGGGTGCACGAGGAAGCGATAAGCTTGCAACTTGGAAATTGAAGGGGAATAACTTTTTATGTCAAAAGGTGAGCTTTTTAATGCTTTGTTGCAAATGCTATTCGTTTCGGTGTCCAATCTAAGGTTTTTGGTAAATAATAAACAGAAGTATTTAGCACAGGTGACAGATTTATTGTTTCGACCTCCAATGTGATAAGTGTAATATAATGGTTTTATTTTTATTGTTAGTTTTATTGAAACTGATTTAGAAAAACTTATCTGGTCTTCCCTTTTGTTGCACCAGTCCGCGGCTTTACAAAGTCTGTTATTAAGTGTGTCTTGGCAAGAAGAACTCTTGACAAGAGAACAAATTATGTATAGTAACCTGCGAATAATTTCACCTTGACATTTCGATGCAAATATTTAACAATAATATTTATATAGATTGAAAACAACCGGGGTCACAATACTCACCCCTCTGTCTCACCAGACAAAACAGACAAGTTTTCAGATTTGACACTACGAATTTCCGCAATCTGCTCACAATCTTTTAAGCCGGCCTTGAACCAACGCACTACCTTTTCGATTAGTTGAAGGAGTATAAGCGTTTCAATTAAGGCAGCATGCGGTACCCTGTAAAATGCCTTTCATATGTACAAAAATGTGGCATCAATTTGGAGCCGATCGTTTACAGGACTGGAAAAATCGCGTATGACGCACAACTGAGTTGGTAACATTTTTCGAGGAAAATCATGCTGGTTCTCGGTTAAACTTGTTTTTTTTTGTACTCCAGGTGGTTAGATTTGTGAAAAGCCATAGTATGCTCCAAGACCTTACAACATGCGCTTATTAGCGAAATGGTATATAATTGTCAAGATTAGGTTCATCGCCTGGTTTAAACACCAGGGGCCCTATAACGTAAAACTATTCCAATATGTTTCTATTCCAATCTTCTGACGTCAAATTTGCGTAACCACCAACGCAAGCACCAGGCGGTTACCCGCAGGGTTGTATGAACATACCAATCAAACGCTCTCCTCGTTCATAGGAGATCACTTTTGTTTGCTTGAAAAACGAATAACATTGCCTACACTGAGCGGCTTGTCGTATCTAATTGGCTGACAAGAGGCGAGGAGAACGCTCAAGTGGAGAGGGATTCGATGGGGCCGAGCCACTGCATTGAAAGTCGATAACCGGATGAAGAGGGTGGTGCCGGCGTCTACGATTGGCCGGCTTTCCCTTACTTACCTTCCGGTGGCTGGTCGAAAATCGCGGCGGCATGCAACGGAAGCTCAAGAATGACGCTAAAACGGACCCTCAGCAAAGAAGAGTTGGCAGAATGAGGGGGTAAATGTGCCAAAAGTGCTCGAAAACGTTACACGGCCACGCAAGAAGTTGTATTATACGCAAATACACCCATGCTCTCCGGCAAGTGCGAGTAGCCAGCGTCTGAGCGATCGGCGGCAGTGATCTTTTATTCCTTTCGGAACGGGGCAGCCTGCGGTTATTCCGAAGAAAATTCAGTTTTGTTCGGCATATTAATGCATCTTTATCGTGTACACGTCACTTTGACGCGGTGAGTTCTTGCGGTTTTGTGACGTCGCGTGACAGGCAGGTGAAGTGGGTGCAGCCCGAAGCTTTTTACCAGTAGCCGAGGACTAATGGCGAAAAGGGGTCGAATCAGAAGTAGCTGCTTTTCCTTTTCCTGTCAAATCATGCATAATCAGTGTGTACACTTCATATCAGATGGGGAGGTATCGCGGTTTTCGTGACGTCGCGTGACAGACAGGTGAAGTGGGGGTGGTCGAAAAAAGTTTTTGACCAATCGTGGAGGGCTGATAACAGAATTGGAATAGAAAAGTTTGGAATAGTTTTACGTTATAGCGCCCCAGTATTTACTTGGCAGTTAGCCAATCGTGAGGTGTTAAACACTTTTTCAGATTTACAATCAACATAATTCAGGAGAACATTCATTTGGGCTAGATGGTGCATACTTGAATTAGCAAGGAACAGCGCCAACTAAGACGATCACAAGAGGGGAGAACGACACAGGACAAGCGCCACAGGATGGCGCTTGTCCTGTGTCGTTCTCCCCTCTTGTGATCGTCTTAGTTGGCGCTGTTCCTTCCCAATCAAGATAATGTACAGTTACTCAGAAATTATTTTGGAGTAGCGTCAAAGAAAGTTGTTAGGCAAACCATCGGTGCCAGTCGATGTGTTCACGCCAATATTAACCACGGAGCGAATATTTTCTCCCCCCCCCCCTGATTACAACAACAGGAACTGAGCATCAAGTCGATGTTTAATGGTCTCATCGCCGGCGCTTAGAATTGAGGTTCGAGTGAATGCTTCATAAATGTATTAATAAATTCATTAACAACATTGTCACACCTTGGAACAGGTGCCGCAGAATTAGAAAGCGAAGAAAACGCGTACCAGGCCACGCGCCATACGTAGGCACCTGCTTTGACGGGTGCCAGTGAGGAGGCAGACGGAAACTTTCTAATCCATGTGCGGGCGCTTCAGTTTTTCGTCCACGCAGTCGACGGTTAGAGATGGGGCTCAACACTTGAATTAGAGCTCGCCTGTTAGCTGAGAACGTGACATTTCTCGTGGAGGTGCTGGCTAACCTTGACCTATGCAACAAGCCTCTCAGAGCAGCAAGAATATCAGCGGCATGCCGAAGCTTACACGAATGCACCGTGCCAGCAGGAGAATTCGTGAACTAGGCCCCAAGATCGCCCATCATCAGGGAGGACAATGGACAGGGTGGACAGTATGGACGTGACACTATTAGCTCATTACACGCTGCAGAACCTGCGATGCAGGTTCCTTCCACGGCGACCTTTCTGAAGGTGCGGAAGACTGGCTGGAGTAATTTGAGCAAGTAGCAGCTTTGAACGAGTGGTACGACAAGGCGAAATTAAGGAACGTGTATTTCAGCCTCGAGTACAGCGCTCGTACCTGGTTTCAGAACCGCGAACAGGCCTTGACGTCATGAGGTGAGTTACGTCGGTGACTCTGAGAGACCTGCTCGAGCCCCGATGGCCGAGAGCGAGCAGAACGGGTCCTCCAATCGCGCACTCAGAAGAATAACGAAAGCGTAAACATTGACACAGATATAAAACTATTTACTCGATGTAGTTACAAGAAATACACAAACATCAGCAGAGAATCCCGACAGGTTGTTGCCACTTAGCCGTCTTCACCATCGTGGACATTGTGCTCTTTTTCCACCGTAACAGGAACCCCGGTGGAAAAAACACCGTCCCGGTTCTTCAGACGGGCCATCGGTAAGGGCATACTAATTCTTAAGCCGACAGGCGTGTACGGTAAAGTGGGACCGCTTGCCATGACGGAGGTCACGGGGATTATCCCGTAAGTGACATTGTTCGCTTGCCGTAGAACGTGTAAGGGCCTTTGTAGCACGCAAGGAGTTTCTCGAAGAGCCCCACTCGGCAGCAAGGGGACGAAAGAAGTAGGAGAAAGCCTGGTCAAGAGTGTGTGTCATGATGGCGGCAGTTAGTAAGCGCGCCGTTGAGTTTCCTGCGATGTCAACAAACGAGAACGAGCAAGCTGGCGCACATGGTCGGCGTGGACGATGGCGTCGCGGACATACTCGGCCCTCGAATCTCGTACCAAGAGAGTGAAGTACCCAATGTTAATACAGGGTCACGAACGAAAAGCAAGTGAAAGGGGAAATAGTAAGCAGTATCATGGCGTGATTAATTATAAGTGAACGTGACATAAGGCAACGCCACATCCCAGTCCTTGTGGTCGGGTGAAACGTATTTTGATAGCATGTGAGTAATGGTCCGATTAAGTCGCTCAGTAATGCCGTTGGTCTGGGGACGATAGGAGGTAACCAGTTTGTGCTTGGTAGAACATGAGCGTAGATATCGGTGAGGAATTCGGAGAGGAAATTGCGGCAGCGGTCGCTGAGGAGCTGTCGCAGGACGCTATGTACTCAAATGATATCCCGGAGTAGGAAATCTGCGACGTCGTTTGCGGTGCTTGTGGGAAGTGCCCGAGTGAAGGCATAGCTCGTCACGTAATCAGTAGTGAAGGCGATATATCTGTTGCCGGAGCTAGACTCTGGGAAACGGCAAAGGAGATCCAAACCCACGTGAAAGAATGGCTCAGGTGGAATGTCGATCGGCTGTAAGTACCCGGCAAGAAGCAAAGCTGCCTTTTTCCGATGTTGACAGGACTTGCAAGCAGCTAAATAGCCCCGTAGGGAGCGCGCGAGGCCGGGCCAGTAGAAGCGGCAGTGCACGCGGTCGTAAGTGCGAGCAAACCCAAGGTGTCCAGCAGTTGAGGCTTCATGAAGCTCCTGAAGCATGGTTGAGGGGATGCGTTGACGAACAACAAAGAGAAGGGGAGGACCATGAGGACGAAAATTGCGTCCGTACAATATCCCGTGGCTGAGGACGAACCACCGTAACGCTGGATCAGTAGGAGCAGATTCCATTTGGCCAATCAGGATCCTCAAAGTAGCGACATGGCGTTGCTCGTTGGCCATGTCCAAAAGATGAGAAATGGAAAGAGCACTTGCGGAAGCGTGCGTGCGTGTCGGCGTTGGCGGGCACCTGTAACGAGGCAAACCGTTGGCGTCCTTGTGTTGGCGACCAGACCTATACACCACCGAAGAGGAATACTCTTGTAGCCGGAAAGCCCATCGTCCAACCCTCCCTGTGGCATCTTTTATGGACGGAAAGTAACAGAAGGCGTTGTAGTCCGTTACAATAGAAAAAGGCCTGCCTTATAAATAGGGGCGGAATTTCGCTACTGACCACAGAAGGGCCGAACTTCGCGCTCGGTAATAGAGTAATTCCGCTCCACAGGGGACAAAAGACGGCTAGCGTACGCGATGACACCTTCATGGCCGTGTTGAACATGTGCCAAGTCGGTACCGATTCTGTGGCCACTGGCAGCGGTGCGCACCTCTGTAAGGGCTGAAGGAGCGAAGTGTCCTAGGAGCCCTGGGGTGGTGAACATGGTGGTAAGGCGAGAAAAGGCGGTGGCCTTAGAGGCTCCCCATGAAAACGGCGAACTTTTATTCAGGAGCTGTGTTAGAGGGCTTGCTATGGTGGCAAAGCCTTTAACAAAGTGGTGGAATAAGAGCAAAGGCTCACGAAACTTTGGACCTCTTTTGCGAAATGGGGAACAGGAAACTATCGAGTCGGATGCCATTCGCATTGACGTGTCCAAGGACAGTAATCTCACGGTGGTCGAAGTTACATTTCTTGGAGTTGAGCTGTAGACCCGTCTTGCGAAAAACAGCAAGTGCAGCGGAAAAGAGCGTAATGTGTGTTTTTAATGAGGGCGAGAACACAATAACATGATCCAGGTAGCGGAGACAAGTCGACCGCTTAAATCCTTGGAGTAATGAGTCCATAATACGCTAAAACGTAGCCGGAGCGTTGCATAAACCAAAAGGCATACCATTTAAGTGGTAAAGGTCATCAGGCGTTATATAGGCGGTCTTTTCACGATCGACATCACCCATTTGTCTATATCCGGACCGTAGGTCAATGGACGAAATTCTGTGCCGCGTATAAGCAATCGAGGGCGTCATCGATACGAGGCAATGCGTAGGCGGCCTTCTTCGTGATGCGGTTGAGGTGGCGGTAATCGACGCAGAATCGCCATGCACTATTCTTGTTTTTGACCTGAATGAAACGTGACGCGAGGGATTTTACGATGGCTCAATGATGTCTTTCACTAACATCTTGTCTACTTCCGTTTTGATGACGTGGCGCTCCGAACTTAAAACTCGGTAGGGTCACCGATGGATAGGTGCATTATCGCCTGTATGTATGCGATGTTTGACAAGTGACGTCAGGCCAAAGCGTCGGTTGTTCTGGTAGAATATGTCCTTGTACGAAAGCTATAGACTGCAGAGCTCTTCAGCTTCCGCAGGTGTGACATTCGGGGTGACCATTTTCCGAATGTCGTTGTCAGTACAATTCGCACACCGGAAAGGCTCACAGGAAGCGTTGACGGCAAAATCAGCGATCGTACGCAGGGTGATATCTTTAGGCAGAATTTGCTTAGTGACCCAGAAATTCACCACAGGGAGATACCATTTGATTAACGAAAGATTTGATTGACGCAGATTCGAACATGTGCTTCGAATCTTGATGTTTTTTTTTCTGCAAAGTTCTTTCCTAGTGGCTACTCAATATTTGCACGTTATATACTTATATATTAGAATTATCTCAAGCTTTTTTGTCTTTCAGCGAAAAATATCCAATATTCTACGGCCTGTACAACAGGCATGATCAAACTTACCTGAGGATTGATTTTTCCACCGACTACGCATTTGAACATAGATACGACGGCGGGTTGGTACCAGTTACTGTAAACAAAGTGAGCTCTGCCATACTGGGATTCCACGTCGTGGAATACAGGCGAACTGCAAGCTCTATACAGGTGGGTGCTTCCTAATAAGTCAGTCCTATTCGTCATTTTTGTTAATGTCATAAGTGCCGACTTATGCTAGCAAAGGGATGAAGTATGTCTCCTGAAATATAAGACCCCGCGGGAATAATGAAACTTGCTGAAGACAGGTTAGAATAATGTGCACACGAAGGTAGACGTATTAAAATGCTCGTGAACACGAAAGAAAAGCAATGAATGGGGCTAGTTGGCGGACGTTCATGATGATATCACGCTTAGTGTTACACTGATGAACGTGAAGGACAGGACTCGGACGTACGTAGAGGAAGTACGTCTTGCGTGCGTACGTAGGACGTACGCACTTGCGCTACGTACGTAGGACGTACGCACTTGCGCTACGTACGTCAGGGTCCTGTCCTTCACGTTCGTCAGTGTCAAATACAAAAAAAGTGTTACATAAAATAGGTCCCCCCACCATGCTAGAAATAAAATACACAGGCTCGAGCAAACTATATTAAGTATATTTGTGCAAAACGAATGTACTCAAGGTACGCAAACTGTATCTTACAAAAAATATTCGGGAGCCGTACACGAAAGGGAAGAGGGTAACCACTGGTCACTGCCCAGTCTCTATGAAACATCTGCAGCTCATAAATGCTCCATCTTTATTTTTTACATAACCAAAGTTCCATCTAAAATGGCGTTGTGAGAAGATCAACGTCGTACCCATTTCACTTCTGAAAATCATATTGTAGTAGGTATCCTTCTTACTCTAAGTCTCGACCGCCAACTATGAATATGAGTATTTTACCGGCGTAAGGGTAGCAACAGGTAAATGCTTTCTTTGGCAGGTGTACTTGGATGGCGAGCTGTTGTTTCCCGGCGACAAGCCGCTCAATCAGCCGCAGTGGATGCGCGTATTTTACACAGAGAAGCCGGGCAAGGCCCCGTTCGTCTTCTGGGAGAGCCACTGCAACATGACAGACCCTTTAGAGGCTATGAAGAGAATGGTAGGCACTTAACAAAATTGATAAAACAGAGTGGTCTGTGGATTCGATTTTCACAGACTTAATCATTTTAGTGTGCTCGTGTAGAATTTCTATTCCCCTTGGAACACTTGACATGTCGCCGTGTTATGTACTGTAAAGGAGTAATATTTTTTCTGCATAAGGGCTCGATCTCAATGCGGCATCTAGTTCACCTCCAAGTTTTCTATAGGATCACAAAGCGGATTTCAATAGCTGAAACAAGAACAAAATGACATACCTCTGACTGCTAGGTAAGTGTCTCTATCACGCTGACTATTCACGCTGCTTTTGTCAGCTGCTCAACGGCAGCGAAGCCGGTCGGTGCCTTTGAATCAGATTGTGTGCGTAGCACGATCAGCGCGCCACCACGAACATAGGTACAGGAAAAGAATGATAGACGCACACGACACTGACTCCTAAATAAATAAAGACTTATTGGCGCCAAACATGTTACAAGTATACCACTGCAGTCAAAAACATTGAAGAAAGAAAATATAAGAACACAAACAATAAAGAGTGCTGTAAACATTGATTCAAACATGACGCGAAGCCAAGAGAGTGCTACGCGCGCGAATACGGTTCATAGACTACTGAAAGTTAGCCAAGGACTGTCTGCATAGGTAGGTTTACGTGATTTAAATCCATATGGCACCGCGAGACCGGGAATGAACACGGGGAGGTTCCTCTTCACTCTGCGATAGATCTGGTTTGGTGGTGCGCTAAACGACAGGACAAAGAAACACAAGGGTGCTGACTAGCAACCAGTTTTCATTTGACGGAACACAGGTGCTAAAATAAGACCAACATATATATATATATATATATATATATATATATATATATATATATATATATATATATATATATATATATATATATATATATATATATATATATATATATATATATATGTTTGTCTTCTTTGGGAACGTCTGCCAAAGGGGGTGCCACTCGCTTCAGGTTTCACCGGGTATCACTGTGTTTGCTTATGTTTTTCTGTCATGATGCTTTGGCTGCAGTGTATCAGAACCAATTTAGAGTTATTCCCAATATTCGTTTCAAATTTTTCTGCGAATTAATGAAGTAGATTCTACTGGCTGTACTGTCCTCTGAAATTCGTAGGCGCTCCCGGTTAGCCCCGAACGCTACCAGATCTCAGATGTAATATACTACATAGATTTGTTTTCTACTTAGTTTTTTGTACACTTGGTGGCACCACAGGTATTTTATTATGATCTTCATCAACAGTGAACCTCAGAATCCTGAGTGTGGTTCATGCTGTGCACGCTGCATTCACTCACGACAATCCGGAAAAGAACATTTAAACAAGCAACTGGAAGGCTTTACGTGGCAATATAACCGCTCTCGTTTACGTTAGCACTCCTGTCGTTTCCGTTAGGCCATATTGAAAAAGTTAGCTTTGAGCCGTGCTTTCCAGTGCAGGATAGTCATCGTTTCAGCGCATGCTAACGCTGACACAAGAATCTTACGCCGTACTAAAACTAAACATTTTCAAATAATATGATAAACAAGCAAGTAATAGCTTCAAATTTTTCGCATCATGGAAGGTGATAACTGTTTACTCCACAAGAACAACCCAAGCATAAACATACGGTAAATTCTTATAGAAAGACGCAACGTGTGAGCACAATTTGGCCTCGAAATCTTCTTGCAGTATCAGCTAATGACAGCTCGTTTTCTTTCCTTTGATGCGTCAATAAATACTTTTAGCCACTTATGAAGATGTGTCAAGGACAGAAAATGGAAACTCAGTGATAAAGCCATAAAGCTTCCCTTAACAATAAGAAAGGCTTACTTGGTCTATAGTGGTCTATAGGAACTTAACCGCATGCATGTCTATTTACTTTTGTTCAATGCATAGGCATCCTAATACATTAACGACTATTATCTGGAAAGGTAATCTTATGGCTGCATTTTCCCCTGAACATTTGGAAACAAATGCTGAATCCCTTCAGTGTTTTTCTGTGAGAGAAATCTCTGGTGACAATGTTTTTTCTGGCTTGTTTAGATATTTTTGTTTTAATTTTTGCTCGTTCTTTTGTGTTTCTTTGTCTTGTTCAATTTCTCGTTATATCAAGGCGCAGTGTAAGAATATATTCGAATTCTTTTAGTAAGAAAAGTTTCCGTGTTCACCATTTATTGGAGAAGCAACTCGTAGCGCTTTTCATACTACCGCGAATTCGTGATGCAACAGCTTCGTCAAAGTATTCTTGCATGACGAAGCTTTCTGGCTATTTTCCGCCGCAAACGTAACAATGAAAGTACTGCTGGTGGTAGGGTGCTGTCTCACAAAAAGCGTTACAAGAACTGTCGTGGCGTGTGAGCGAAAAAAACAACAAATACTCCAGCAGAAGTGTGCAAGCGCAACTTTTTTCCTTCTATTACAGGGCCTGTTCACCTTCAAGCACGAAAACATCTCGATCGTAATAGGCGGGTGCGCTTTATACTTAGCCGAATGGCCAAGAAACATCATGTGAGTTTTACACAGCCTCTAACCCAAGAAAATAGTGGACAGGTGTCCTTTGTATATGCAGGGAGAAGTCACCCCGACCATTTTGGCATTTATCTGTGAGGCCTTGCATTCGGTGATTCAAATAATATAAATATAATTAAAACGTAGCACGATACAGTTGAGCTTACTTTATGTAGCAACGTGCAAGGAATGTCAGTATTTTTGTCATTCTATAGTGTTCAGTCGCTGAAATATTTTGCATATATGAACGTTCCCGGCGCTCATGAAAGTAAGTGGATGAATGAAAAAGCAAGTCATTTTGCCGGCATGCCTGGAATAACATCAATATGAAGATATTTGTCTCCAAGTTTCTTGACCACAAATATAGTTCTCCCATTTAGTGGTTTTCATCCTGCAACGTACAAAGAGGCTTTGAAGAAAAATTGCACAGTAAACACTCGTGTGACTCTATTACATTTGGGATTGTACACTTTGAAAGTGTCACCATAGCCCTACTAAACATACAATGTGTAGTTCTCGCTTTATCTAATCAAATAATTAAATGGGCGCAAAGTTAGGCTCTGAGTTACTTCAGCAACTTTACCTAATTAAACCTGTCCATGGCTGTTTTCAAACAGTCCTGCATTCCCGGTACCATGAATGACGTGTCAGCCTCATAGTCATTGCGTCACCACGGCGAATGCCTACGTTATTAACCATCTGAAATATGCGAGTAATTATTCAATAGAATTCTTCCTCGCAAAAGTGACTTAGGCATTGTAACACTTTCACGAATGGATGTACACTATGCTACACCGGACAAAGGATGGAAAGGCAGGGCGTGTTCTCCCGTACTCCACAAGTCACTGACCGCACTCGGCACTGCCACTGAGGTATTCCATCTTTCACGCTGCTCTCGCATGCACGAATTAATTATTGTTCACATGTCATGCTCCCCCTCCTATACCCTTGCTCTGGTACCCTATTACGACGCGCAATATTCTGCAAGACACCGAACCGCATCAAGCTCGAAGCGCAGTCGAAGGAATTTTTTTTCTTTTTATTCAGATACCCTAAAGGCCCTTGTGGGCATTACATAGGGGGGGGGGGGTTAACAACAGGATATTTCAAACACAATTAGGGGGGCAAGGCAATATAGAACAACGTAGTAAAGATCACCGAATACAACAAGAAAATATAAAAATAAAAAAAGGAGAGAATTGCATACATTGATGAAAAAAAAAACCAACAACAACAACAACACTCCGTACAAAGCATGTAGATACACTTACAATGCGTCAAAGGCATAAATTTTTGCTTTTACGCAACATGCGTAAAACTGCGCTTCAAATTACTTACAAATGAGTCATGATCACGTATAGAAACAATTTCTTTTGGCAGCTTATTCCAGTGATGAATAGCTAGAAAGAGCGGTGATTGTCGCAGGAGATTCGTACGCGCAAACATGGGACGCACTTTGAAGGGATGGTCGAGGCGGGCGAAAATCTTTTGTGGGGGTTTGATATGGGATGCTGTAAAGGATGACGGGGTATGATACAATCTGTGGAAGTGGGAAAGTAGTGCTAACAGTCGTCGTGTTTCTAGAGACGGTAATTGGAGGGACTCTTTGATAGCCGTGATGCTGGATGTTCTAGAGTATGTTTTAGTGATGAAGCGTGCTGCTTTATTTTGTAAAGATTCCAGCTTGTTTATTAGGTAAGTCTGATTTGGATTCGATATTATGGAAGCGTATTCAATCTTTGAGCGAACTAGAGCTGTGTAAGCTAATAATTTAGTTGACTGATTTGCTAAATACAAATTTCGCCTAATGAATCCAAGTGTTTTATTTGCTTTCGAAATTATTTCATCAATGTGATCATTCCATGTAAGGTTAGAAGTTAAATGGACTCCCAAATATTTTAATGTAGACACATTCTCTATGCATATGCTGTTCATAAAATATGAACTTAAGTGAACGTTACTGGCTCTGGTAAATGTCATTGTTTTTGTTCTAGAAACATTAATTTCCATTTGCCATTGCTCGCACCAAAGTGAAATTTTGTTTAGGTCGGCCTGTAAAATATTAGTGTCTTCAGAGGTGATAATTTGTCTGTAAAGAACGCAGTCATCTGCAAACAATCGAACTGTTGAGGTCAGGTTGTTACTGATGTCATTAATGTAAATTAAGAATAAGATTGGGCAAAGTACGGATCCCTGAGGAACGCCAGATTTAACTTGTGCTAAAGCGGAAAAGCGATCATTTACGGAAACAAATTGGTAGCGATTGGTTAAAAAACTTGAGATCCAATTAACAATTTTACCATGTATGTTAAGCCGGCTAAGTTTCATTACTATGCGAGAATGGGGAACTTTGTCGAATGCTTTCTTGAAGTCAATAAATATGGCATCGATTTTTATGGAATCGTGAACAGCTTGATGAAGATCAGTTATAAGTTCAAAAAGCTGTGTTTCACATGAGCGTCCTTTCTGAAAACCATGTTGATTGTTAGAAAAAAAGTTATGTTCAGATAAATATTTCATAACTGCGGAAGATATGATATGCTCAAGTAATTTACATGGAATACTAGTCAAGGATATAGGTCTATAGTTTGAGGGCACTGATCGGTCACCTGATTTGTATATGGGAGTGATACGACCGACCTTCCAGTCATCTGGTACAATTCCTGTATCTATTGATTGCTGGAAAAGAGCGGCTAATACGGGAGATATTATAGGTTTAGTCATTTTGAGCATCTTTGTGCAGATGCCGTCTGGACCTGGCGCTGAGTTATTCGAAAGTCGATCGATGGCCGATTCTATTCCCTCTGGTGTAATTATGAGATCATTCATAGATGAGTTAATTGAAGGAAACGTAAGGTCAGGTGGAATTGGATTTTCGTTTGTGAAGACAGAGCTGAAAAACGAGTTTAATTCAGTCGCAGCTTCAGATGGTGAGAGTAGCACACCGTTATTAACGATTGGTATAGTGGATTGGGAAGAGTGCTTAGGGTTAATTACTTTCCAAAACTTTTTCGGATTATAATAAAAATGCCGCGGTTTCGACCAAAACGCTAAACATCAGTTGCAGGAAAACATGAGAACACGCACTCAATGACCGGGGACACTCAGTGTAAGGGCGCTGGCGTGAGGAAGAATGGCAGCAGCAACGAGCGAAATGCTCTTCGTGATGCCTTTCGCTTCAACTGTGAACCAAGTGTCGAGAATACAGCGCGTACTCATCGCGCCTAAACCGCCTAGAATCTGTGCCCACCGCAGATGGCTTTCAAAATAGGGCCCACGGGGCTGCGGTCAGCAGCACTATACGTAGTCGCAGCCGGAGTAGATAAGACATACTGATTAACCCTCAGGAAACTCCGGATCTCCACTGATACGGCCATTTAAGAGGAGACTATGCAATGCCCTCAGCATGACCACCTTTGTACAAAACGCCTGAGGGTTGCAGTTGATATTGTCGGTTCTTTCTACGATAGAAAAGTAATACGTACTGCTCATTCAAATTTGAAACATATCTAGGTATTCCGTTGAAGCAGTTAAAAAATACGGGATTTTGACGTGCCAAAACCATATTCTGATCATGAGGCATGCCGTACTGCGGGACTCCGGAAATTTTGACCACCTGGGGTTCGTTAACGTGCATGTAAATGTAAGCACACGGGTGTTTTCACATTTCTCTTCATCGAAATGGTGCCGCCGTGGCCGGGATTCGATCCCGCGACCTCGTGCTCAGCAGCCCAACACCATTGCCACTGAGCAACCACGGCGGGTGTTCAAGCAGTTGCAGGAACTATACGAATATTTACTATACGAATATACTATACGAATTTACTATACGAATATTTAACACAACGTTCACCGAGCAATGCAAGGAAGGTCTTGCGTTACCCAGTCAACAGGACGTAAGAACCTTTACGGAACGGACATGTTGTACAACATGTATTCGCAGTAAAGTAGATACGGTGATTTTCTTGTATTCCAGAATTTACTTGAAGATACTCGACAAAGAAGTGGGAAGGATTGATTCTGCAGGCCTTACTGCTTGCCTTCTTAAGGTATACAGGCTGGGATACATCTTCACGAACGCGGAACACCAAGTAAAGGTGCCCGTGATCACAAACTGGCCCTGGCGCAATGCACCCGAGATACCACTGAGTGGCCTGAACGCCTTCCCTCTGCCCAACAAAGTGGTAGATCTGAGAATCGTGAGTTCACCATCATACTAACGCGGTGCTAAGTAAGCTCTTGTACCTGGCGTGAGTAACCATTTATTTTTCTATTTTTTTCTATTAAGTGTTTTTTCTATCAACTCTGGAGTTCACGTTACACGCTCGTCAGCAGCCGAGGATCGAGTTGTCGAGGTGGCTGTATTCGTACTAGTAGCCGTGGTGAATTCTTGCGTATACAGGAATTTCCGGTAAATAATATTAGAATACTGCAGTGTCAATAAAGCGCAGAGAGAGAAACGAGATGTAAAAAATAAAGAAAAGCAGGGAAGCTTAGCAGAACAGAAACATCGGTTTTGTTAACCTACACTAGCGAGATGTAAAGGGAAGAACAATGCTGGGAATAAATGCGGAGAAGTGGAGCGACAGAGACACACAGGCACCCGCACAACAACCCCTCCTGCAAACTTCATGTCTCCAGAGACCATCTAACCCTACGTGCGCGAGCAGTTCGTCGACATGAAACACTTAGCAGGGAGGGGGGGCTTGATTTTTTTCTTACTAGGATTATGGCGAAGCAAAAGAACAGGGACCACAGAATGAACATACACACTAATTAATTTCTGGTGGAACACAGACTAGATATACAGGTATACTCACGGGCACATAAGGGCGTCAGTCCATATTACTTCTGTCGTCTCTGGTCTTTGGCAGTGCTTCAATTCTGGTTAAAAAGAAAAGCAGCGCGAGCTCCCTCTAGTGGGTCCGCATGACAGTGAACGTGGCGGCGCCGACGGTGTGAATACGCCTCGAGCGTCAGGAATCGCCGCAAGGCCTAACTAGCACCACATGAACCACTTTGACTGATGATTGTCTACAGAATGATAGGGCGCTATAACGTAAAACTATTCCAAAATGTTCTATTCCAATTCTGCTATCAGCCCTCCACGATTGGTCAAAAACGTTTTTCGACCACCCTCGCTTCACCTGTCTGTCGCTCGACGTCACGAAAACCTCGACAGCTCCCCATCTGATATGATGTGTACACGCTGATTATGCATGATTCGACAGAAAAAAGAAAAAACAGTTATTTCTGATTTGACCCCTTTTCGCCATTAGCTCTCGGCAATTAGTAAAATGTTTTCGGGCTGCACCCACTTCATCTGCCTGTCACGCAACGTCACAAAACAGCACAAACTCACCGCATCAAAGTAATGTGTGCGCGATAAAGATGCATTAATAGGCCGAACAAAACTGAATTTTCTTTGGAATAGCCGCAGGCTGCCCCGTTCCGAAAGGAATAAAAGATGGCTGCCGCCGATCGCTGAGACGCTGGCTATTCGCACCTGCCAGGGAGCATGGGTGTAATTGCGTATAATAAAACTTCTTGCGTGGCCGTGTAACGTTTTCGAGCACTTTCGGCACGTTTACCACCTCATTCTGCCAACTCTTCTTTGCTGAGTGTCAGTTTTAGCGTCATTCTTAAGCTTCCGTTGCATGCCGTCGTGATTTTCGACCAGCCACCACAAGCTAAGTAAGGGAAAGCCAACCAATCGCAGGCGCCGGCACCGCCCTCTTCATCCGGTTATCGATTTTCAGTGCACTGGCTCTGCCCCAGCGGATCCCTCTTTACTTGAGCGTTCTCCTCGCCTCTTGTCACCCAATTAGATACGACAAGCCGCTCAGTGTAGGCAATGTTATTCGTTTTTCAAGCAAACAAAGGGACCTCCTATGAACTAGGAGAGTGGTTGATTGGTCTGTACAGACAACCCTGCGGGTGACCGCCCGGTGCTTGCGTCGGTGGTTACGCAAATTTGACGTCAGGAGATTGGAATAGAAACATATTGGAATAGTTTTGCGTTCTAGGGCCCATATTCTCATATTGTGGCCACATTAAAAATAAGATGGTGACATAACTACGAGTCATGAACCTACCTCGTTAATGGGTGAACTTGTGGCTGGCGCCGACATGGCCACCAGAAACTTACGCCTACTGTTTATGCAGATGACGTACGCTGCTTACGTGTTCGCGAACTTGACGTGTCCCCTGAGCGCCGAGAGCGCCGGATTGACCGACAGCAGTACGGCCCTTCGCTTTCCGGATGGACGCGGAGCGCTGATCACGACACCTTTCGACTTTGACGGCACCTGCCCGACTCTTCGCTTCTCGGATCCACAAGGCACACTGGACACCACAGCGACACCTATGGTTGAACAACTCGTCTGCTGGCAACAGGGGTCAGCCCTGGACAGAAAACTACATAAGCAGCTGCCTCGCTATGCCACTCTGGGATCTGGCGCCGACATGGCCACCAGAAACTTACGCCTACTGTTTATGCAGATGACGTACGCTGCTTACGTGTTCGCCAACTTGACGTGTCCCCTGAGCGCCGAGAGCGCCGGATTGACCGACAGCAGTACGGCCCTTCGCTTTCCGGATGGACGCGGAGCGCTGATCACGACACCTTTCGACTTTGACGGCACCTGCCCGACTCTTCGCTTCTCGGATCCACAAGGCACACTGGACACCACAGCGACACCTATGGTTGAACAACTCGTCTGCTGGCAACAGGGGTCAGCCCTGGACAGAAAACTACATAAGCAGCGGCCTCGCTATGCCACTCTGGGATCTGGCGCCGACATGGCCACCAGAAACTTACGCCTACTGTTTATGCAGGTTAGTTACTCCTACCGTTTCGTGAATGGCAAGCCATTTAAAAAATCGGCGTCAGATCCCATTGCATGCTTACTGTTCGCTGCAAGCAAACTGTGTTATTTTGGGTTAAGTTGCATTTTTAGCCCTGGTTGTCTGTCTAAGATTTACTTACTGCTCTCTGGAGATGGAGAACAAAATCCAGGACCCCTTTCTACTGAACAAGAACAGCAAATGTTTCAAGCTATTATGAAAATTCCATTGATGATGCAAGGGCAGTCCGAGATACTAGATGAGATCCGCTGCCTTCGAGCTAATCAGCAAGCAATGGAACAAAAGATAAACGATTTGAGTGTCAAAGTTCAACTCGCTGAGGAAACCGCATCACGCGTCACATCACTGCATGCCACGATAGAAAGGATTTCATGTCGTGTTGACTCGGCCACTTCTGCACTTGCCTCAATGCGTGATAGCCAAGACGACCTAGAAAATAGGTCTCGACGGAATAACTTGATTTTTTTCGGCCTTCCCGACACCGCGAAGGAAACATGGGCTGAATCAGAAGAAAAGATTACGTCCTTCTGTGCAGAGAAATTAAATGTGTCACTTGAACTACAATCTATGGAGAGAGCACATAGAATAGGGCGGTACTCTGAGCACAAGAAAAGACCATTAATAGTAAAATTCATATCATTTAAAGAAAGACAACGCGTCCTTGAGGCCGCCTCAAGACTAAAGGGAACAGGATTTGGCATTAGTGAAGACTACTCTAAGAAGGTTTGCTTTGAGCGCAAGAAGTTGCTTCAGTTTGCTAAATCACGTGGCAGTGATTTCAAGCTTATCTTCAATAAGCTCAAAATAGGTAAAAAGACATACAAGTACAATGCTGATTCCGATAACGTAATCGAGTTAGACGGATAGCCATCACAGTTCGCTACATCTCAGAAGACGGCTCACAACCTGAATTTCATTGTCGTGAATTGTCGAAGTCTAAAAAACAAAAAAACATGAGTTTGAATCTCTTTTGGAATCGACAAAACCACATGTAGTCATTGGCACAGAGTCATGGCTAGATAGTTCAGTCTACAACAGCGAACTATTTCCGTCAGACTACACTGTTTACAGAAAAGACCGCAACTGCCACGGTGGTGGCGTTTTTGTTTTGATCCACAGCAGTCTCAGCAGCACTCCCATCAACATAGAAAGCTGCCTTTGCGAAACGGTCTGGTGTAGGGTGATGCTCGCAAACGGCCACTCTGTAGCAATCGGATCGTTCTACAGGCCCCCAAACTGCAGTTCACCGAAGCCTTTGTTTCAAATTAATGACATCGTGCTCTCGTTAAACACGACATATATTATTCTTGGTGGCGACTTTAACTTTCCCCATATTAAATGGGAAAACTTTCAACCGCAAAACAATTCCTCGTCTCTTATTTCCACAGCATTTTGCGAGCTGATAAAAGCCAACTCTCTGTTCCAGTTTGTTGAGCGCTCAACAAGGTTAGGATCAGCTAATGAAAGCATAATTGATCTGTTCCTCTGTAACGATCGAGATCTTGTGTCCAGCGTCACCGTAATTCCCGGTATAAGCGACCACGAAGTCGTTACTGCAAAACTAACGTGTACTGCTATGCGCCGAAAAAGCCCACCGCCACGGAAGGTGTTCTTTTATAATAAAGCAGATTACTCATCGCTATATATGGAACTTGACGGCTTTCTACCTGAATTTCGTCGACACACCTCAAACATCGACGTTAATTCTGCCTGGTGTTTGTTTAAAGCTAAGCTATTGTCATTAGTTCAAGTTTACGTCCCATCACGCATTGTATCGTCCCGACGGCAATCTGATAAGCCATGGATGAACCGCAACCTTCGATCAATTATTAACAGGAGGCACCGATTATATCGCAAATATTGCACATGCCCGGATTCCGACACGTATCTTAAGATGAAATACCTAAGCAAGACTATCAACAAAGAGATGAGGAACGCTGAGGCTACATACCTGCGCACATTAGGTGATAAAATAAAATCTAATCCGAAAGATCTCTGGAAGTATGTCAAAAGTAAAGGGAACAACAAAGTAACTGTGCCTGATACTATAGATGACGTAAATTACGGTGATGACGTAACCAGCAAAACTGAGCACTTCAATCACTACTTCCAATCAATATTTTCCGGCACTGCTGCTATTGTGAAAGACTTACCAATTCCTACCGACTTCGAACAAATGGAAAACATAGAAATAACAGAACAGGGAGTTGCTTCACTGCTCAAGAACGTTAAAGTTAGCTCCGCATCTGGTCCTGACCACATTCCAAACTATGTCTTAAAGAACTGTGCTGCATCTGTCGCCCCATTTTTAGTAATTCTTTTTCAGGCATCTATCGAAGAGGGGTCCCTGCCTAAAGATTGGAAAAGTGGTAACGTAGTACCTGTATTCAAAGGCGGCGACAAGACAAAGACAAAAAATTACAGACCTATTTCACTAATTAGCGTCTCATGTAAGCTACTAGAGCATATAATTTATACCAACTTAATGAGTCACTTACAGAGCAACGGATTCTTTTGCCCCACGCAACATGGGTTTCGCCGGGGATTCTCATGTGACACTCAGCTAATCGAGTTCACCCATGATATCGCATCATCAATAAATAACGGACACCAGGTCGACTGCGTATTTCTGGATTTTCAGAAAGCTTTTGATTCTGTTGCACATAACCTTCTACTCATAAAATTGTCTACCATCAAAATTCCAGCATCCCTCATGAAATGGCTTGAGGCGTATCTTACTGGTAGAAAGCAGCGTGTTGTGCTTGAAGGACTGACCTCATCAGAGACTGAAGTCTTATCGGGCGTTCCACAGGGGTCCGTCTTGGGCCCACTGTTATTTCTAATATTTATAAATGACATAGGAACGCATCTTTCCAGTCACATACGCCTGTATGCTGATGATTGTTGCATATATCGCACCATTACGTCCCCTGCCGATTCATGTATCTTACAAAATGACCTTCTAACAGTGTCCACGTGGTGCGACAGCTGGAGCATGAAATTAAACTCTGCCAAGTGCAATGTCATTCGCTTCACTAACAAGAGGGTACCACTTGCTAAAGATTACTTTCTAAACAGTGAACCATTGATCGAGGTAAATAGTTACAAGTACTTAGGCGTTGTCTTTAAATATAATCTTTCTTGGAATGACCATATAGAGAGCGTGGCGTTAAAGGCTAGTCGTATGTTACATTTTCTAAAACGTAATTTCTGGAGAGCCCCCCATAAGGTAAAGGAAACGCTTTATTTAACAAACGTTCGTCCGATGTTAGAGTACGGCAGCTCTGCCTGGGACCCAGAGACAAACACAGCCATTAACCAACTGGAACGAATACAAAAACGCGCCGCCCGGTTCGTTACTGCCAACTATGATTTCACTCAGAGCTCATCACAAATACGTGTTAACTTGGGATGGCCACTTCTCGAGAACCGACGGAAATATTTGCGGCTTAAACTTTTCTTCAATATTTACACAGGCAAGACTGGTTTGTGCAGGGACACATACATAAAGAACCCAAGCTACATATCGCCTAGAACAGATCATTCGCTAAAGGTGCAAGAGTACAAATGCCGTATCAACCTGTATAAGCATTCCTTCTTTCCAAAAACTGTACATGATTGGAATAAACTGCCGCTCGAAATTGTTACAGCAACGCCATCTGTGTTCGTAACTTTGTTGTCGAAACATTTATATCTTTAGTTCTAAAATGTGTTTCGCTTCGGACAGAATAGGAGATTAACCTTTCCTGTCCGCGGCTTTTTGCCTTACTCGCTGTTCTTTTTTTTCATTACATTATTCTAATTATAATTATTATTAATATTATCATTGGGTCGTATTATGTACTAAAGTGTATTTATATTGTATTTCATAATAACCTCTAGTGTAATGTTGTGTTAAGTACTGTGTTTTCAATATCAATATTTTGTTGTATTGTGTATTAGATCTATCCTTTTGTAACATCAATCATCTGTATTTCCATCATTTGTATACTCCTTCCCCCTACTCTAATGCCCAACATTGGGCGCTGTAGGTATGTAAGTAAATAAATAAATAAATAAATAAATAAATAAATAAATAAATAAATAAATAAACACTAAAGCGCAACAATAGTGAGCACAGTCGGCGGGTCATTTGCGGGTCAAGCGCGTCCTCTTTTGTACGTGATTCGTTGAGTGTTCCAGCGCTATCGCTCGTGCCTGCGTGCCGTCAAGAAAGTACAGCATTATTCGTGTCGCGCATGCATTCTGATTGCACAAGTTTCGGCGACAACATGGACAACAAATAGAATCAACGACAGCATTCAAGAAACTCCCGATGCATGTAATTCGCTCCCTCCATTGATCGACACATTTGAGTTCTTAGCGCGTAAAAGGCGCTCCCCGGAAATAGATTGATGAAATGATAATTTACTCGTGTCCGTAAATATCCAGTAGGCCACCATTCTACCCACAGTGCGTGTACATCAGCACCACAGTGAGGCAATCCTGCCTTTCAGTATTCAAAGCGAGAACCGCAAATTGGTTTTCTCGCAGAGACAATTTGTCCAATATTGAAACGAATACTGTTTCTGTGGTATACAATTAACCGGACGCTACTCCATGCTTTCCTCCTAACGAATAAGGAGAAGCAACTTACCAACAAATTCGCATGTACATACTGTGTATGCAACCGTGTGACCAGTCATTCATTGCTAGACCTTCTGTTGCGATGTAAATTCGTCAATTGCGCAATGATAAGAAATCGTCCATCTCTACAAGAAAGTATGCAACAGAATACATGTATAAATAACAGACGAGTTTGCTGCCAATAAAATGGCCGATGCAATGGATATGCGGCCTTTTGATTCCTTGGTTTCGCTACGTGTCTGTACAATTAGGGTAGTGAAATTTCTTAAAGCCGCCAAACAAACCTTAGCATTGGCATGTCAGAAGAGAGGGAAGATACGCAGCTGATGTCGGTTCACCTCCGCCGGTGTTGTGAAGTAATAAAGCAGCTGCAACACGGACGACGAGGATGGAATGACATATCAGGAATGGTTGGAAAAGAATACTTGGCACCGCCGGTGATTTAGTAAAGATTAAGAATGTTTTCTGTTAACCAGCATGGCTACCGCCTGATTTTAAGTGGAAGTATGTAAAGGGATCTTAAAATGTCATGACAGGTGTTGGCAGGTTGTTCAGGCGCCACATCGACCACATGAAATGACGGCAATCAAGCACGATTGATACAGAGACAGAGAGGTCGTCGCACACTTCTATAAATTCCCAGAGTCCACTTCAACAGAAGAAACCACAGGTACTGAATCGAGAAAAGTATCGGAGCTTCAGACTAGGACGACAGAGTAAGACCCTGCCAAGTCAGTTCTTTCTAGTTGAAATCCAGCGCAACACGCAATTGATTTGCCGGTAAGATGTGTACAAGCACCTGCGTCAATGAATGAAACCTGAGAGTAGTCGTAAAGAGACCGTGAGAGTGCTGAACTGAGAGTGCCAACCAGACCATGAATGGCAAAGCAAGCATGATGATAGTTCATAGTCGTCGCTAGACGGAACTGTCGCATATCAGTGCCACACCAGGGCAGAAGGAGAAAGATGGAAGATACATGGCCGTTCGCCTCCTCCGGCCTTGTGGCAACCAGCTTTACCGCACATCTTCTTTTCTTGTGCATAATGGGGTATGTATAAGAGTAGTATAGAGGCAGTAGTTCGTATTGCATAGCCTAGCAATTCGCTCTGCACTGGTCATACTCTACAAAAGACAAATCTAGAACGGAGCCCCCTTGGGCCTTGTTGCATCTTGTATTCATCTTGAACTTTATTACAAGTCATTCGAACTGGGGTATATTTAATGGAACATAGAACTTTCGTCTGTTGGCATTGTGAGAAGGCACGGAACTCTGTCTTCAGCCTGGTGGATCTTTAAATTAGGGATCCGGGAACAGAAGGCACTAGTATGCGGTTGGTGTATAGTAACAATGGCTTCCTAGGAGCCATGAACCTGTGAAGAGAAAAAAACATGAACACTGTCGCGCTGGCACATATGTATTATGATAAAGCTTCGTGTGAGACCTGTGGTTTGATGTTTTACGCGATGGTAGCCCCTAGCTGCTAACCTATCTGTGCGACGATCAGAAATAGTTTCTCTGATTGCCTTAAGAAAAGCCGAACAATTATCAGTGCATCAAAATAAAGCATGTTTACTATCGTGCAGCGATTACCATGTTTTCCTTTCAAACTGTTTCAGGTGTGCGGCCACTTCAACGCGTAAGTGCACTTGGGAAGACAGACCACTTGCGTGCCAAAAAAAATATTCTCGCCCTGCTAAGTTTTGAGCTCGACGCTGTTCTGGCTTAATATACCGCATTTTGAAAACTGATTCACTGATGCCCTGTATAATAAAAATACTCGCCTGGCTTTCTCATGCTTATTTCCTTTGAAATCCTGCTCAGCGTACTCAGCGAATGCAGGGAATGTTAATTCAAACTCTGGCGTATTACGTGCCAAAAACAGGATTCTATTATGAGGCATGCGTTGCAGGCTACGTCGGAATATTTACGACAACCTGGGGTTTCCTTGTCTTGCACCTAAATCTAAGTTAAATTGGCGCTTTTGCATTGGCTTCCATCGAAATGAGGCCACCAGTCACGTAATCGACGCTGTCGCTCTGGAATCTGCTTACTGCCGTCAGGTTGAATTCCGCGAGCAAGTAATTCCACTTGTGTTCATCGGTATAATTCATGACTGGTTCAGCAGTGTACTTCCGGACGTCTACGAGGGGACGAAAGAACGCCTCGTCCAATTCAGTGGTGTCCTCGAATGTGACAGTATCGTCTTCAAGGCCATCGAAGAAGTGCGTTTTGATTAACTGGAAGCTTCGTTTCCGGCTTTCCTCGTTCTGTAACGTGCCTCTTTCTTCCGCAGCCGCGAAATAGGAGCTGGGAACCCTAATCGACATAGTCTGCTTTGACACAAACACACTAACAAATGCTGGCCAGTTTAGCTCGATGCTCAGGCTCAGTAGCGTACGCGCAACGTTAGGCGTCGCCGATCTGCGAGGCCATATGATACCCGCACGTTGGATGTACTCGCGGATCACGGGCAGCTCGTCGCGTCCGCCGCGCCGCACCACGTCGCAGGAGTGGTAAAAGCGCCCGGCCTTGTCGACGTTGCTCTGTACGGTTGTGTCCGGTCCCGCGTCCTTGCTGACGACCTTGGTTAGGACGTCTACCGCATTCATGACTAGCTCTGCGTTCACAGAGTACTTTCGCTTGGTCCGCCAACCACTGCAGACATACGCGTCGAAGTTGCTGCAGGGATCTACTGACTGGTCTACACTGTCGGCGATGAGCTTGTCGAACTCGCTGCAGGCCGGAGTGGTGCACAGCATGCTGTCCCATTCTCCCCAGAAGTCTAGAACGCTGAAGAGAACCAGAACGCATGTGCCCAGCAGAATCGCTGTGGCGGCTGCCACTGCGGCGGCGAGGCGAATCATCGAAGGGTTCGATCGAGTGCTCGGAGAAATCAAGCCCTATTAGGGAGTGAGAAGTCAGCAGAGAAAAGACAAAAACTCTGAGTTAAGGGCAACATTACAAAGGACAAACCTGACGTGTAAAATGCAGGCGGACAGCGAGTAAATAATGCGCAATACAATTGAGATTAGAATTATCACAGTAAGTATTTTTGTTGTCAATGAAACATCAAGAATTTAACACTAAGTAGAGCCCATACTGCCATTTGCCATTTTGTTTTCCCGAGTTTGTTATTTCGAGTACCTCAAAATACCCCTGTTCTGTGGTTTTACATGAGGAATGCTTAAGCGTACATAGGAATAACTTATCAACAGGAAAGAAACGCTGATTACGGGAACGCAAAATACCTATGAATAACAAATACAAACGGGTAGACAGTACAACGCATACAGCAGTAAAATAAGTAGGTGTCGACGTATGTAACATTTAGTGCATAAAATAGAAATGTTCGTTCACTTGATGCATACATATAAAGATTTCAATGCCGCGCGTTTCAACAGGTAAAGAGCGAGCAAGGCACAGCACTATTTAATAAAGTCCGCCGGACCGGCTTTAAATTTATGAGGGGACGGGTTGCTTACACCACCTACGGATAACTTGCTTCGACCTTTTGCTGTTTTGGCGAAAAATGGAGTCATATGCGCAGAATTATGCGCATGTGAGGAATAAACGGCTTTTTGGTGACTGATGAGAAGCGATAATCGGTGGGCGGGAGTGATTACGGCTCGGCTCATTGACCCGTGATAAAAACTGTGAAAAGTGGCAAGCCTCGAAATTTTGCGGTGGCATTCATGACTGAGAAGGTTGGCCCGGCATTTAGGTGCAGTGATGCGTGTTAGATCAGAATCAGAATAAAAAATCTGCAGGCAGCGCATTCTGAATAAATTCACCTTGCAGCATGATTTGGACTGATTGCATCATGTTTGATAGGGTAATCTGATGGGGCCCCAAATGGCGCGGGCGTACTCGAGTTTGTGTCGCTCCCGTGTTTGGTACGCAAGTATTTTTACATAGTGCGGGGTGTGATGCAAGTTGCGAGGTAAATTAGCTAGGGTGCAGTTAGCATCATTTGTTATGTTAATTACTTGAGACGACCATGTAAGATCACGAGATAGACAGACGCCATGATATTTATATGAGCTTTAGGAATACATATGGGAACCGTAAATTGCCTAACATCCTCTGAAATACGAGCATCCACATACGAATAAAGTCTTCATTTGTCCATGGAGGGGCCCAACCAGCCTTTCAAACACCATATAAATATATATATAGACACACACACGCGCGCAAACACACACACACACACACACACACACACACACACACACACACACACACACACACACACACACACAAACACACACACACGCACACACGCACACACGCACACACGCGCACACGCGCACACGCGCACACGCGCACACACACACACACACACACACACACACACACACACACACACACACACACACACACACACACACACACACACACACACACACACACACACACACACACACACACACACACACACACACACACACACACACACACACACACACACACACACACACACACACACACACACACACACACACACACACACACACACACACACACACACACACACACACACACACACACACACACACACACACACACACACACACACACACACACACACACACACACACACACACACACACACACACACACACACACACACACACACACACACACACACACACACACACACACACACACACACACACACACACACACACACACACACACACACACACACACACACACACACACACACACACACACACACACACACACACACACACACACACACACACACACACACACACACACACACACACACACACACACACACACACACACACACACACACACACACACACACACACACACACACACACACACACACACACACACACACACACACACACACACACACACACACACACACACACACACACACACACACACACACACACACACACACACACACACACACACACACACACACACACACACACACACACACACACACACACACACACACACACACACACACACACACACACACACACACACACACACACACACACACACACACACACACACACACACACACACACACACACACACACACACACACACACACACACACACACACACACACACACACACACACACACACACACACACACACACACACACACACACACACACACACACACACACACACAGGGTGTCCCAGCTAACTTGGAACAAGATTTTGAAAATACCCGGTTGCTCCGGAGAGATCGTACCGACCGTATAGTATCCGTAATCGTATGTGCTTAAGCCAGCGTATTTTTCATAACGAAATATTACGTAATAACTTTTTAATTGTTGCTTGACTCGCAAACATATCAATTACAATGTTCTAGGGTACCTTAAGTACCCTCGGAAGCAAGCATTTATGTCGTGCGAAGTGGTCCTGGTTGTTCATTCCAAGTACCCGCCGTGGTTGCTCAGTGGCTATGGTGTTGGGCTGCTGAGCACGAGGTCGCGGGATCGAATCCCGGCCACGGCGGCCGCATTTCGATGGGGGCGAAATGCGAAAACACCCGTGTGCTTAGATTTAGGTGCACGTTAAAGAACCCCAGGTGGTCAAAATTTCCGGAGTCCTCCACTACGGCGTGCCTCATAATCAGAAAGTGGTTTTGGCACGTAAAATCCCAAATATTATTATTATTGTTTATTCCAAGGAAGAACTAAAGCCTGCGAAATACGAAATAGATGCGCACTCGCACGCCGCTACTCAAGCGCCTACAAGCAACCATTGAAAGATATACGGCTGCGTCCTCTTATGACCGCATGGTACAAGGCCCCGAAACGCTTATCAATGCGTCAGCGGCGTGGTCTTTTGATTGTCGCGACCATCAAATAGCGTGAAGCCCTGTATCGAGTGGTCGCCGCTAGTAACGCCGTGTATCCGCGGCTATTCGCTTGATAGTGCTTGAGTAGGGGCGCGCGAGCGCCTATTCCGTATTTCGCGGGTTTTGTTTTTTCTTGAAAAAAAAAAACAACAACAACCAGGACCACTTCAGCACGAAATGCTTGTTTCGGAGGTTATTTAAGGTGCCCTACAACTTTGTAACGTTGTACAACTTTCCTCTCTTTCCTATCTCTCATATGTTTGCGATTCAAGAAATTATTAAGATGTTCACTGATTAAAATAATTAATTAAGACTGTGTGATAAAAAAAATGCTGGCCGTAAGTACATACGAATACGGCTACTATGCAGTCGGTACTGCATAGTAGTCTAGAGCTCTTGGCTATTTTTAAAATCTTGGGCCAAGTTACCTGGGACAACATGCGTCCATATATATATATATATATATATATATATATATATATATATATATATATATATATATATGGTGTCCCCCCATAACTTGAGCGAATTATTTAAAAATGACAGGCGTGCCGGAAGTGCATTGAAGCAAACGCATGCTATCCGCAATAGCATATAGTAACCCAGTCGATGTTTTCTTTCCCAGAAACCTCAATAGTGAAGTTGTTTTACCCAACTTTTTAATTATTGGCGGAGGACCCGAACCATGATGCGCAGATTTGTAAAGCACCTTCAGAAGGAATGGATGGAGTTGTTCCGTTTACAATACCTCTCACGTAGTTCTTTCTTCCGGATTGCAAAGAAAGCCCGTTAAATATGAAAAAAAAAAACCACGTGACGGAGCGCTTGCGCAGTGTTAGCGTGCTGCTCTCAAGCGTGCCTTCGTCTAACAAGGTCGGCTGCATCGTGACTGGCGACGAGGAAGCGGCCGGGCGTTCTTTATCTCCTCGGCAACGCTCGGCCAGCAGCGTGTATTAACGCGATAGCGTTAAGGAGCTCGTGTCGCAGAAAAGCCGGTGTCGTCGGCGTCGGTGTCGGCGTCGGTGTCGGCGTCAGCGTTTTGCGGCGTTGACCGTGAGCGATAAATCACGGCAGGCACTCCATAAATAAAAGCAACTTCAAAGATGGGCTGGGTGGGAATCGAACCAGGGTCTCCGGAGTGTGAGGCGGAGACGCTACCACTCAGCCACGATTTCGATGCTTCCAAAAGGTACAAACGCGCCTCTAGTGAATGCGGTGTTGCCTTCGAAACGAGCCGTGGAAAGTTATACTGTGGTGTATATCGGTAATTATGAACATGTAACTTACAGAAGTCGCAATTACACGAGTAGCGATGTGCGTTTCGCTGCATTTCTTCTGCGCTTTCCGCACACGGAGAGCCATCTTGCGGCAAACACAGAAGACCCCCTCCTCTCCATGTACGGCGCTGCCCCGACAGATGGCGCGCCACGCGCGCATTGGAGCTGTCGCGGCTCGGACCAGCGCCTCCTCTATAGAGGAGGCGCTGCTCGGACTCTCTCCCCTGACAACGCTTCGCCTGGCTCCCTCTGTAGAATCAAGCGTCCTTCCTTTCTTTAGATCACTATCTCTCTATCTCTCTGCCCGTGCCGATCACGGCATTTGGCTGGCGTGCATCATTTCCCCCTCCGGGACACCGAGTTCTTTGGTTCGCTCCGCTTGCTCAGGCGCACGTTTCGTTGCTGCGCCGAACGCCGCGTTGCTCGACCATATGGCTCGACGCTCACCGCGTCTGATTCGGGGCGCCTCGTAAGTGATGGCTGCCCTGTAGCCCATTGTCTTACACCCATTGGCGGGTCGACGGGAACGCTATCGCGTTCCACTCTTGAAGGCGAAGCTTAAGCGTCCTCCAATTTTTTTAGCCGTCATCCGACGGGAGCCGATCTTGTTCACCGAATGCACGCTGGAGAGCTCTCGCACGCTACAAGTGCGAAAGCGCTCAGTCACGTGATTTTTTAAATATGCTTTGCAACCCGGAAAGAAGGACTAGGTGAGACGTATCGTAAAGGAAACAACTCGATCCGTTGTTTCTGAAGGTGCTCTCATGCTGCGTATCAACAGCGTATCATGCTTGGGGTCCTCAGCCAATAATTAAAAGGTTGGGTGATAAAACTTAATTGGTGTGTTATAGGGGAAAAATTCTGAGTTAATATAGGTTATTGCGAATAGTATGTGTTCGGTTAAACTTGCTTGCGACGCGCCTTTCATTTTTAAATTCTTGGCTCTAGTTATGTGGGACACCCTGTATATTTATTGCACATGAAGAAACTGCCTGTGACCTCGAAGAATTGTTCACTGAAGTGACGGCCTCATATGAGAATTTACAAGACTTCATAGTAGGAGAAAGGTTAATTTCACAGACCGAGTCCTCTCCCACCACCAAGAACCTGACGTCTCTCGGTGGTGTAATCTACGCTCGAGTAATTGCCGTATACTTCGCTATCACTTATACTGCTTCGCCTTGCCGGCCAAACTGCAGCCTCTTTCTGTCTTTTCTTTTTCTTTTGCTTTGAGTCCGAGTATAAGCGCTCCTGCGCATGACTGCTATTGATTCCTATTGCATGTGAATCCGGCTTGGCCCCATTTCGGTTACTATCATGCACCAAGACTTAAAGAACAGTTGCGTTACTCGAAGAAAACCTAGTGCATATTGTTTCCAGTACAATGGAGTAACCACCAGTAATTCTTTCATTCCTGAAATTAGTAGCCACCAGTAATTCTTTCATTCCTGAAATTTAATTCTACAATCGCAGGTAATTATCTAATTCTAGAAGTACTCTCCTAACAATCAAAGTGTTAATGAGGAATTTGTAGGTACCCCAGGCACCCTCAAATGACACCTAAATGGTGTGTTTTCACCGACATACTAAATGCGCGCAATTTTTTGCTTACTGGCAAAAAAATCCTCATGAAATATAAAATTACCACGTGACTCCACTCCCACCCGCATAATAAGGCAACGCCCTCAAATGAGCTGATTGAAAGCAAACTGCATTGCCTGTCGGAAACCCGAAGACACAGCGCATCACCTTGGTAATGGTACGGAAGGAGCACCAAAGGCATGTTTCGTGGCTTTACAGCTATCGCTTCCTCTCTACGCCACCGTTATTACCCCTCCTTCAAGGCCGCCTGATCACATGGATAACAAAAGTGCCATGATAACGCGGCCTAAGCGCCACTCTAACCATGCACAAAACGCGAAAAGCAACGTAATAGGCACAGCATGTTTCAACATCCCGGCTTTGACCAACATACGTTCTTCCGCTCGAAAGCGGAATGGCACAGACAACGTTATGCGTGCAGGTTATACATTTTTTTAGATGTTCAGGAACGCATGTTCTACTCAACGTCGCAATTTGTAGCCTGCACTCATAACGTTGTCTATGCCATTCCGCTTTCGTGCGGAAGAATGTGTGTTGGAAGAACTGGCACATGCATCAATGAGAGACTAAAATAGCATCAGTACAATGTCACTATGGTAATCTCGGGTGACTTGGGCCTTCATTGTCGAGATTGTCCCGGGAAACCAATGTTTGACAGTACATCTATTTTGTATAGGGTTCATAGCAAGATGACAAGGACGATTGTGGAGGCCTATGAAAGTGTAACTATTGCAGAGTGTGTTTTGACCGTGCCTTGGACACGTGTGCGGTTCATCGACATGCACCACTGAATGTTGTTTTTTTGCTGCCTGGTTTGCTTACGCACGTACGACGTATATTTAGCGATGCGCGCAAAAATAAAATCTACAGTTGAAAGTTAGCCCTGTCTCTGTGTGTCTGTTTCATTCTACGTCCTCGTTCAGTTGCGCTTACACACGCTATCATGTATATACTCGAGTCATAACAGGTCTTCGCTCTCCATGATGAGTAGCTAAGTCACGCAAAATATTTCTTCTATATTTCACATTTTTTGCTAGTAGCAATGTCACATTTTCTTTAACGTACCCATGTCGTGGTTGAGCTAGCAGGTGTGGCGCGGCTGGTGTGAGTAAAGCGTGAAGTCGGCCCGGCTACGTAGTACACGGGCGAAATAGGTGCCGCTCTTCGTGTCATCGACCTGCATCATTCAATGTGGGATCAAGACAAATGTCAAGCGTTTTGAACATGTTTAGAGAAAGTAATACTATAGGTAGTTGAACGCCCCTCCCTCCCCCCCCCCCCCCCCGTCAAATTCGTGGTCTTAACTGGAGATTCAGCGGAAGGGGAATGTTTAGTGAGTGAGTTCAGTAAGGTGTTTACTGGCTGTGTTTAGAAACAAGTGTCGCAGTTTCGCTCAAAAAGCAAAGCGTTGATTGCGATAGCAAACTTCTAGACACCTACACGAAGTAAGGATAGTACTTTTATCAGCTGTATAAACTTCTAAACATTCGTTTACTGAGTGAATTACCAAGCATGGTTTCAGCGCGCTCAAGCAAACATGAATACATCACACTCGGTGGGCGAGGACACTCGTTGTCAAAAGGCTGGTGTGAGCAAGCGCGGCGGCAGCAACCCTCGAAGTGACCTTCGTGCTGCCCAGCGCTGCAACGCAAGAGCGGCGACAGCAGCACCCACAAAGGTACGAGCCGTCGGCAGATCGCTTTCAAGATACGGCGTGCGTGACCGCGGGTGGCCGTGACGATGGCCCCCTCGATCCTGCAATCCTCCAACAACACCGGTCACGTACTAATTGTGGCCATGCCGTGCCTGCAAACTTCTTAATCTCATCCGCCCACCTAACTTTCTGTCGCCCCCTGCTACGCTTCCCTTCCCTTGGGATCCAGTCCGTAACCCTTAATGACCAACGGTTATCTTCCCTCCTCATTACATGTCCTGCCCATGCCCATTTCTTTTTCTTGATTTCAACTAAGATGTCATTAACTAGCGTTTGTTTCCTCACCCAATCTGCTCTTTTCTTATCCCTTAACGTTACACCTATCATTCTTCTTTCCATAGCTCATTGCGTCGTCCTCAATTTGAGTGGAACCCTTTTCGTAAGCCTCCAGGTTTCTGCCCCGCAGGTGAGTACTGGTAAGACACAGCTTTTATATACTTTTCTCTTGAGGGATAATGGCAACCTGCTGTTCATGATCTGAGAATGCCTGCCAAATGCTCCCGAGCCCATTCTTATTCTTCTGATTATTTCCTTCTCATGATCCGGATCCGCCGTCACTACCTGCCCTAAGTAGATGTATTCCCTTACGACTTCCAGTGCCTCGCTGCCTATTGTAAATTGCTGTTCTCTACCGAGACTGTTAAGCATTATTTTAGTTTTCTGCAGATTAATTTTTAGACCCACTCTTCTGCTTTGCCTCTCCAGGTCAGTGAGCATGCATTGCAATTGGTCCCCTGAGTTACTAAGCAAGGCAATATTATCCGCGAATCGCAAGTTACTAAGGTATTCGCCATTAACTTTTATCCCCAGTTCTTCCCAATCCAGGTCTCTGAATACCTCCTGTAAGCACGCTGTGAATAGCATTGGAGATATCGTATCTCCCTGCCTGACACCTTTCTTTATTCATAGTAAAATATTCTTGCGCGCACAATTGACAAGGACACAGTGAAGGGGACACACCGTCCCCTTCACTGTGTCCTTGTCAATTGTGCGCGCAAGAATATTTTACTATGAATTCGTACCAACTCGCCCAACTATCAGTTCTGCTACCTTTCTTTATTGCCTGCACGAGTGTAACGATCCCACTTTATAGTCATTTCCGAGTCTCGCGTCGCAGAGCAGTTCAGGATAAAGGGTTGTTACTTTCATCATTCATGGTGAGAAAATGGAATCTGCAGACTCCTCGTTGGATTTCTAAACGACGTGCCTGCCTCTGGGATTTATATAGCACCACATGAGAAGAATGAATATCTTTGCTCAACCCCAGTGATTTCTTACAAAGTCTTCACCCTGGGTGGCGTCTACTTGGAACCAGGCTCACCTTTCGATGTGTCAAGTATCCCAAACTTGTTTGACAAGCACTCAATCCCCACATATTATTTGTGGTGGTGTTAACGCACACAGCGGCGTCTGGGGCAGCTCACATAAATGTGCATCTTGCACACGTATGTGACCTTCTTGCAGACACAATATAGAGGCCTTAATTGACGGCAGCATATCATATTTGAAAAACCCGAAAACTGTTAGCTGCATTGACATTACGTTCGCATCGAGTCAGGTTGTCTCTCTGTTCGGCTGGTGTACAGAATTCGAGACTAGGGGTAGCGATCACTACCGGATCCTAGTCTCTGCCCTTTATTTCCGGACGACGCCCAGAAAAGTAAAACTGAAGTTGGTAGACTGGTAAGCTTACACAGCAGTCGTAGGCAACGGGATCACAGCCTCGACTACGAATGCAGAATTAATGCCGACAATAGCTCACTGCCTGAAATCGCGTACCAACTCTGCCACTAAGCGTTGCAATGTACCTACTAACGAGGAATAATTCGAAAGTTTGTGTGCCATTCGAAGGCGTGCCTAAATGAAGGCTCTGCGTGCTAAATATATCGAGGACCTCAGAACTTGTCGGCGAGTGCCATACACATACGGCCTTAAATCAGCAAAATGAACTGAAAAAGATGGAGGTACTTTTGTGCGACGCTGTACATACGAATACCGTTGAGAAAGTCTGGCGAGTCGTTAGTGGCATTCTCAAAGAGCCCCAACAGCTTTACCCTTTTATCGCGCTGTCATCACATGAGTGCGCATCGCAGAAAGAGGTGGCAGAACAGTATTGTTAGCTCATTTCCAGCGGGGCAAAAGCTTTCTTACAAATTACAAGTCATCAGCCTATTCCATCTCGAGCGACCCTTCCTGACTGAGAATTACCATTTACATTTGAAGAGCTCACGGTCGAAGTCGGTGTCACAAACAAGCGATCATCGCCTAGCCATGACGTTGTGAGTTATGAAACCCGCGCAAATCTGTGCCGCACAGCTCGCGTACGTCTTCTGGAGTACTATAACGCCTCATGGATAAATGTGGACATTCCTACTGAATCGAAGCTTGCGAAAGATTTCTATATTGAAGCCGGGGAAACAGCCAAGAAATTACGCCTCCTTCAGAACCACATATCTGCTTAGTTGCGTGGGGAAGCTATTGTATAAAAATGATTCACGAACGACCAAATTGGTTCCTGGAAACTACGAACGCTTGCCCGTGGGAAATGAATGACTTTGTCATTGCCTTTTTCTCATCAATAGAAGAGTGATTAGTTCGTGGAGACACACCTACTGCATTATTTTTTGGCGTTAAGGCCGCATATGGCTCCGTCTGTCACAAAGCAATAGCTGACACTTTGGAAACCCTTGATTATGGAGGACGGCTTTGCGCATAGATTGCAGACTATCTTCAAGGGCACCAACTTTTCATGTGTACTCCGTATGGCCCCGCGGCGCTTTATGCCGAAGAAAAGGGAGTGCCACAAGCAGCAATGTTAAGCCCGCTATTATTTAATTTAAACCTCGTCCACCTTAAAAGAAACCTGCCCCGTGGCGTCAGCACCACACTGTATGTAGATGGAATCTGCATATAGAGTGCGGCCCAAAAACGTTTCCAGAGAGCGCTGACTAATATGTCGGACTGTCTAGATTCAAGGGGTCTGAAATGGTCCCCCGACAAAAGCGTTGCTATGGTTTCCCGCGGAGGTGTTTGAAAAAAATATCCACAGGTCTTGCGTGGTCACACCCTTTCACACTTCATGGCAAAGATTTGTTGGAGTGATGATCGATAGGAATCTCACGTGGTCGCCTCAAGTTAAAAAAACTGAGTGACAAGATTTCCTCGGCGTCGCACGCATTCCACTTTTTAGCCGGATCATTTTGGGGCAGGAACTGTCGATCAATGGCGCTCCTCCATAGGGCCTACGTTGACGCAACACTACTCTATTGCCTACCGATCCTGCACAAAATGTCTCGCACAAGCAAGAAAAACTTGAGGCAGCATGAAGCAATTGTTTTTGAGTTTGTCTTGGCCCTCTGTAAGGGTCGTCCTGCTGAGGAACTGTAGCAGAAGCTGGATGCCGGCTAACTTCGCAGGGGGCACTTGGCATTCACCTCAGAAACGTCGGTCATACGATGACCCAATTTTTAAACGATATTTCTAGGACCCGTGTTGCATCTAGCTTTCGGCAGGCTGTCGTAAGCACATCTATTTCGATTCCTGCTCAGTTGTCACAAATCCTGCCACGAAACATATCACCCTGGACACTGTCACCACTGCAAGTTGTGTCATATATCCCTAGAATCAGTGCAAAAAAGAAAATGCCTCGGGAAACAACGGATCAGACTTATTTGGAACATATGCACGAAGAAATCGCAACCGCAACGCACATTTTAACAGATGCCTCTACGGGACAACGATTCTCGTTTCGTCTAGAGCGAGCGACACCTTCAACGTCAGCTGAGCTATATGGCATTAAGAGTGCGCTTGAGTACGTGCTTCGACAGCAGCCGCCAAAGACATGGATTGTATTCACAGATTCTAAAGTAGCCCTACAAAGTGTGTGGGACAGGCACAATCGATGTAATAACCAACTTGCAGCATTTGCCATTGCCTATCTTCACCACAAGGATAAGATTGCTGGGCATTGCATCACGTTGCAATGGCTATTTCAAAGAGGAGTAGCTCTCGAATGTTTACGCTTCAAAACAGTGCTGCTATTGATCAAGTTTCGGCACACAAAGTTATCAGTAACCGCAATATCACACAGCTTTATCAACGTGCGCTGCTGATGTGAAGTCCCGCACATTGTATACAAAGCCTCCTCAAATGCCCCTCTCCAGGGGCATTTGAGGAATAAATAAATAAATAAACCTTTGCTTGTGGTTTATGACTGAGCGTCGGGTAAAGCCATATGTTGCAATTGTAGTGGAAAATAAACGCGACTGCAACAAATGACAGTTTTTTCAAATAGAAGCTAAGAATATCAGGTGTACGTTTGAAGCATACGATAAACCTTATTCAGGCAATTATAGACCTATTTTTCTAATAAGCGCTTTTTGTAAGCTCTTCGAGCATATTTTTCTACTCGCATACCTGGACACCAGGAGAAAAAAATTTTTGCTTCCCAGCATGTTTTTTATAAACTACTTACATTAACAATTCAATTTATTTCTGTACTACAGAACTCTGGCAGACCTATAAAGAATCGCCAGTAGGTTTACACAATAATTATTATCCTACCAAAGACATTTCATTGTATACCGCATGCTATTTTAGTGGAAACGCTTAAAATATTTCGACTACCAGGAACATAGGGGCATTGCATTCAGCCCCACTTATAAAATTGTGAGCAGTTTTTGGAGACTCATAGTGTTAAACATGCAAACTTGGGGGTTTGGCCTGGGGTATAACAGGGGTCTCTGTTGAGGTCTCTGCTGTTTCTTATCTGCATAAATGATATTAACAAAAAATTGTATTTAAATATTAAGGTAAAATTGTTTGCTCACAATTTTGTCATTTATTCTGGTGTCAAGAGTTCTTCACGAGAGGGAATACTTAATAACAGTGTGCGAATGTAGCACCTGGCTGCACGGTTTATCATCTCGGATTGCACAACTTCATCGGTTGTTTCTGTTAGACAACTTTAGACTGGATCCGCTCTACGTGCATCGTAACGTCACCAGCCACAATTTCTTTTTTCACTTGGCGTTACAAACCAAACGGGGTCGGCTTATGCCGAATATACATTTCATATGGAGTTACTCGGGCCAGCTTCCCACGCTGTGTGTGACGCGCTCGCACATGCTTAAGCTTGTCCTAGTCTCTAGAGCCGCTCGAGTTCCCTCTCATCGACGGGCGGCCATGTTTTCCAAGATGTATGCCTTCCAACCACTTGGAATAGCAAAAATCGACCATCACGGACAACATCAGTCTATTTCCACGTAAGTACGAGGCTCTGGACAGGAGCTATGGCGCTTCACTGTAACCTGGGGCCTGGCGGGCCAACCGACTGAGCTATCTCTCCGGGTAACGTCCAAGGGTTATGAGTTCAAATCCCCTGTTCTCTTCCTTCTTGCCTCCTTTTTTTATCTCCTTTCTTCTAGTGTATTACTATGAGAGGGAATTGCATATCTGCGCCACGACCGTCCACACGGGGACCCTCTTAAAGAGAAATTCTCCTTTAATATGTATGGCCACTCATGCGCTGGTCATAAACTACCAGGTTTCTCCAGTTGAGTGCCATCTGTGCGGTTTAACCGAGCTGAGATTGGTCCACCTTGACTGATCGAAGAAGGCACCACTGTAGGTTAAATGAGGCGTACAACTCCTGCGGTGGCGGTAGAGTATCCGCCTCACGTGCAAGAGGTCCGTGTTTCGAATCCCGGTGCCGCGCAATCTTCCACCGGAAAAAATATCCGTGTGTTGAGAAAATTGCATAAACAAGCCTGACTGCAGCCTCATCCCGGTGACCAGAACCGGTAACGCACTCTCTAACCAGAGCAGGATTGGCCACCCTGGTGCAGTACTTGGCCACAACCTCCTATATGAATACAAGAATCAAACCCCGGCCCTCAGTCCCCAGCAGCCGCGGAGCAACTGACTACGGCGGCGGTCAGATCTGTGACGCAGCAGAGGGTGCTAAGAATCCCTCGCTCCGGACAGGCCGCCGTTGGAATCTGAACCTGGCCACGTTGAACGTTATCTAGTGAGGCGGGTCTAGCAGTGCTATTAGAGGAATTAGAGGGTAGTAAATGGGATATAATAGGGCTCAGTGAGATTAGGAGGACAAAAGAAGCATATATAGTGCTAAAAAGCGGGCACGCCCTGTGCTACCGGGGCTTAGCGGAGAGACGAGAACTAGGAGTCGGATTCCTGATTAATAAGGTTATAGCTGGTAACATACAGGAATTCTATAACATTAACGAGAGGGTGGCAGGTCTTGTTGCGAAACTTAATAAGAGGTACAAATTGAAGGTCGTACAGGTCTACGCCCCTACATCCAGTCATGATGACCAGGAAGTTGACACCTTTTATCAAGACGTGGAATTGGCGATGGGTAAAGTCAAAACAAAACACACTATACTGAAGGGCGACTTCAATGCCAGGGTAGGCAAGAAGCAGGCTGGAGAGAAGTCAGTGGGGTAATATGGCAAAGGCTCTAGTAATAGCAGGGGAGAGTTATGAGTAGAGTTTACAGAACAAAATAATATGCGGATAATGAATACCTTCTTCCGCAAGCGGGTTAGCCAAAAGTGGACGTGGAGAAGCCCGAACGGCGAGACTATAAATGAAGTAGACTTTATACTCTGCGCAAACACTGGCATCATACAAGTTGTGAACGTGCTCGGCAAGGTGCGCTGCAGTGACCATAGGATGGTAGAAACTCGAATAAGCCTAGACTTGGGGCGGGAACGGAAGAAGCTGGTACATAAGAAACCAATGTTGTGCAGCGGTGGCGTAGAGGTAGAACACCCGCCTCGCGTGCAAGAGGTCCATGGTTCGAATCCCGGTGCAGGCAATTTTCCACCGGATTAAAAAAAAAATCCGCGTGTTGATAAAATTGCATAAACAGGCCTGGAGTGTGGCCTGATCCCGGTGACCAGAACCGGTAACGCACTCCCTCACCAGAGCAGGATTGGCCACCCTGGTGCAGTACTTGGCCACAACCTCCTATATGAACAACACAATCAAACCCCGGCCCTCAGTCCACAGCAGCTGCGACGCAACTGACCACGGCGGCGGTGAGACCTGCGACGCTGCAGAGGGTGCTAAGAATCACTGGCTCCGGACAGGCCGCCATTGGAATATGAACCTCGCAACGTTTAACGCTAGAACGTTATCTAGTGAGGCGGGTCTAGCAGTGCTATTAGAGGAATTAGAGGGTAGTAAATGGGATATAATAGGGCTCAGTGAGATTAGGAGGACAAAAGAAGCATATATAGTGCAAAAAAGCGGGCACGTCCTGTGTTACCGGGGCTTAGCGGAGAGACGAGAACTAGGCGTCGGATTCCTGATTAATAAGAATATAGCTGGTAACATACAGGAATTCTATAGCATTAACGAGAGCGTGGCAGGTCTTGTTGTGAAACTTAATAAGAGGTACAAAATGAAGATTGTACAGGTATACGCCCCTACATCCAGTCTTGATGACCAGGAAGTCGAAAGCTTCTATGAAGACGTGGAATCGGCGATGGGTAGAGTGAAAACTAAATACACTATACTAATGGGTGACTTTAATGCCAAGGTAGGCAAAAAGCAGGCTGGAGACAAGGCAGTGGGGGAATATGGCATAGGCACTAGGAATATCAGGGGGGAGTTATTAGTAGAGTTTGCGGAACAGAATAATATGAGGATAATGAATACCTTCTTCCGCAAACGGGATAGCCGAAAGTGGACGTGGAGGGGCCCGAACGGCGAGACTAGAAGTGAAATGGACTTCATACTCTGCGCTAACCCTGGCATCATACAAGATGTGGACGTGCTCGGCAAGGTGTGCTGCAGTGACCACAGGATGGTAAGAACTCGAATTAGCCTAGACCTGAGAAGGGAACGGAAGAAACTGGTACCTAAGAAGCCGATCAATGAGTTAGCGGTAAGAGGGAAATAGAGGAATTCCAGATCAAGCTTCAGAACAGGTATTCAGCTTTAACTCAGGAAGAGGACCATAGTGTTGAAGCAATGAACGACAATCTTATGGACATCATTAAGGAGTGTGCAGTGGAAGTCGGTCGTAACTCCGTTAGGCAGGATACCAGTAAACTATCGCAGGAGACGAAAGATCTCATCAAGAAACGCCAATGTATGAAAGCCTCTAACCCTACAGCTAGAACAGAACTGGCAGAACTTTCGAAGTTAATCAACAAGCGTAAGACAGCTGACATAAGGAAGTATAATATGGATAGAATTGAACATGCTCTCAGGAACGGAGGAAGCCTAAAAACAGTGAAGAAGAAACTAGGAATTGGCAAGAATCAGATGTATGCGTTAAGAGACAAAGCCGGCAATATCATTACTAATATGGATGAGATAGTACAAGTGGCTGAAGAGTTCTATAGAGATTTATACAGTACCAGTGCCACCCACGATAATAATGAAAGAGAAAATAGTCTAGAGGAATTCGAAATCCCACACGTAATGCCGGAAGAAGTAAAGAAAGCCTTGGGAGATATGCAAAGGGGGAAGGCAGCTGGGGAGGATCAGGTAACAGCAGATTTACTGAAGGATGGCGGGCAGATTGTTCTAGAGAAACTGGCCACCCTGTATACGCAATGCCTCATAACGTCGAGCGTACCGGAATCTTGGAATAACGCTAACATAATCCTAATCCATAAGAAAGGGGATGCCAAAGACTTGAAAAATTATAGACCGATCAGCTTACTGTCCGTTGCCTACAAACTATTTACTAAGGTAATCGCAAATAGAATCAGGAACACCTTAGACTTCTGTCAAGCAAAGGACCAGGCAGGATTCCGTAAAGGCTACTCAACAATAGATCATATTCACACTATCAATCAGGTGATAGCGAAATGTGCGTAATATAACCAACCCTTATATATAGCTTTCATTGATTACGAGAAAGCATTTGATTCTGTCGAAACCTCAGCAGTCATGGAGGCATTACGGAATCAGGGTGTAGACGAGCCATATGTAAAAATACTGAAAAATATCTATAGTGGCTCCACAGCCACCGTAGTCCTCCATAAAGAAAGCAACAAAATCCCAATAAAGAAAGGCGTCAGGCAGGGAGATACGATCGCTCTAATGCTATTCACAGCGTGTTTACAGGAGGTATTCAGAGACCTGGATTGGGAAGAAATGGGGATAAAAGTTAATGGAGAATACCTTAGTAACTTGCGATTCGCTGATGATATTGCCTTGCTTAGTAACTCAGGGGACCAACTGCAATGCATGCTCACTGACATGGAGAGGCAAAGCAGAAGAGTGGGTCTAAAAATTAATCTGCAGAAAACTAAAGTAATGTTTAACAGTTTCGGAAGAGAACAGCAGTTTACAATAGGCAGCGAGGCACTGGAAGTCGTAAGGGAATACATCTACTTAGGGCAGGTAGTGACTGCGGATCCGGATCATGAGACAGAAATAATCAGAAGAATAAGAATGGGCTGGGGTGCGTTTGGCAGGCATTCTCAGATCATGAACAGCAGGTTGCCATTATCCCTCAAAAGAAAAGTATATAATAGCTGTGTCTTACCAGCACTCAGCTACGGGGCAGAAACCTGGAGGCTTACGAAAAGGGTTCTACTCAAATTGAGGACGACGCAACGAGCTATGGAAAGAAGAATGATAGGTGTAACGTTAAGGGATAAGAAAAGAGCAGATTGGGTGAGGGAACAAACGCGAGTTAATGACATCTTAGTTGAAATCAAGAAAAAGAAATGGGCATGGGCAGGACATGTAATGAGGAGGGAAGATAACCGATGGTCATTAAGGGTTACGGACTGGATTCCAAGGGAAGGGAAGCGTAGCAGGGGACGGCAGAAAGTTAGGTGGGCGGATGAGATTAAGAAATTTGCAGGGACGGCATGGTAACAATTAGTACATGACCAGGGTTGTTGGAGAAATATGGGAGAGGCCTTTGCCCTGCAGTGGGCGTAACCAGGCTGATGATGATGATGATGATGATGATGATGAAGAAGAAACCAATCAATGAGTTAGCGATAAGGGGGAAAATCAAGGAATTCCGGATCAAGCTACAGAACAGGTATTCGGCTTTAACTTAGGAAGAGGACCTTAGTGTTGAAGCAATGAACGACAATCTTATGGGCATCATTAAGGTGTATGCAATAGAAGTCGGTGGTAACTCCGTTTGACAGGTTACCAGTAAGCTATCGCAGGAGACGAAAGGTCTGATCAAGAAACGCCAATGTATGAAAGCCTCTTACCCTACAGCTAGAATAGAACTGGCAGAACTTTCTAAGTTAATCAATAAGCTTAAGACAGCTGACATAAGGAACTATAGTATGGATAGAATTGAACATGCTCTTAGGAATGGAGGAAGCCTAAAAGCAGTGGTGAAGAAACTAGGAATATGCAAGAATCAGATGTATTCTTTAAGAGACAAAGCCGGCAATACCATTACTAATATGGATGAGATAGTTAAAGTGGCTGAGAAGTCCTATAGAGATTTATACAGTACCAGTAGCACCTACGACGATAGTAGGAGAGAGAATAGTCTAGAGGAAGTTGAAATGCCACAAGTAACGCCGGAAGAAGTAAAGAACGCCTTGGGAGCTTTGCAAAGGGGGACGGCAGCTGGGGAGGACCAGGTAACAGCAGATTTGTTGAAGGATGGTGGGAACATTGTTCTAGAAAGACTGGCCACCCTGTATACGCAATGCCTCATGACCTCGAGCGTACCGGAATCTTGGAAGAACGCTAACATAATCCTAATCCGTAAGAAAGGGGACGCCAATGACTTAAAAATTATAGACCGATCAGCTTACTGTCCGTTACCGACAAAGTATTTACTAAGGCAATCGCAAATAGAATCAAGAACACCTTAGATTTCTGTCAACCAAAGCACCAGGCAGGATTCCGTAAAGGCTACTTAACAATAGACCATATTCACACTTTCAATCAGGTGATAGAGAAATGTGCTGAATATAACCAACCCTTATATGTAGCTTTCATTGATTACGAAAAAGCGTTTGATTCAGTCGAAACCTCAGCAGTCATTGAAGCATTACGGAATCAGTGTGTAGATGAGCCATATGTAAAAACAGTGAATGGTATTTATAGCGGCTCCACAGCCACCGTGGTCCTCCATGCAGAAAGCAAAAAAAAACCAATAAAAAAGGCGTCAGACAGGGAGATACAATCGATCCACTGCTATTCACCGTCAGTCTGTCTGTTCAGTCTGTACCACTTCACTATTTCGTTGAAGCTGGTCATCTTGTCGTTGGCACTGCACCGCGACCAACACTCCGAGTCGGCCGTGCTTGCAGATGCGCGGTTCGTTAGTCCTCGCGCGGCCGAGTTCGCCGTCTTGTTGTGGTTCACGGGAGGCGTGAGAAGCAAAGATTTTTTAATGCTTAAAGGGACTGAGAATCAATTTTCATTGCAATCATTTTTAATGCAATGGAAAGCTTACCGGTCAGAGTGTCGAATCATGAAGTAGTAACGCGGAAAACGTAGTGGAAAATGTTTTTATCAGAATTTTTCGGTCTGCAGTGAGGATGCAGTCGTTCAGTAGAAGCATGCTGAAAGTTGTGATGGGTGAGAGCGATATCGACGCCGACATGATAACCGTGAGAAAGTATTATTTTGTCTATCAAGTCAACGTTTCTGCGATTGATGTTTACCAAAGTGTTAAGTGTTTTCTGCAGTAAAACCTACGTGTTTTCATGGTGTTTTCTCCTGCTTTGGCATTTCAATTGTCAAAACGAAGCCAATTGAATCAGAAACGAAAAGGACAATTTTACACGTGGTACGCAGTTCAGCGTGTTGCGGTAGCTATGCGTGCACTTTTGATTTCCGAAGCATAGAATAATACGCAAGTGTCTAATAATATAGCAGCTGCAATTTTAAGCAATTATTATGGTGTGCTTAATAACAGCCGACTTACGCACAGCAATCTCATCCACTACCATCCGAACTAACAAGATTTATGTGACAGGCCTCGTCATTTACTGGATTTTCAGATTTTCTTTGTCTATTTAAAATTATAATCCCTGCTTCAATCGCGAACAGCCTGCTAGATTCTATCACTATAAATCAGGGTCATTTAATTTCCATCAACGTCTAACAACACATTCTCGCCAGTTGTCAGCCCCTTAAAGCATCCACAAAGTTTTTTTGTTTTCTTACATTCGAGATTCATTTCGAGAGGTTCGCCCTCTGCTGCAATACGCTAAAACTTCAGATGCCGGGGCCAACCAAAAAGTGTTCTGTGTGCAAGCACGATGTCGAAGGGTCAGCCGTCACGGCGTCAAGGACATTTTGTTACGACGGGTTGCGCAAAAAGGGATTAGCGCAGTCAAATATGTAAATGTATATACATATAAAACTGCAAATGAAAATGGCTATATTTGACTACAAATTTGTTTCGCTCTTTTTTGTCTCTGGCTACAATTCGGCTACCATTTATGTAGCTTTGGGCTACGCCGGCTTGTCCGACCTGGCAACACTGAGGAGAGGGCGCGCGCAGCAGTCTCTCTGACTTTGCTGCGGGACGGCCACGCATCGTTCGTTCTCCCGAGGAGCAACTTGCCTGCGAGCAACAGCGCCGAGAGCAGGAGCGGGAGAGAGCTCGGCGGCGTTGCGCCAACGCCTAGGCAGATGATCGGGGCGGTGATGCGGAGGGCAAGTGGCAATGTCGGGCCGACCCGGCGGCTCGTGCCGCCGAGATAGTTCGCGAAGTGCAGCGAAAGCGGCAACGTTACGCCGCCGACGTCGCGGCCGAGTGAAATCGCCAGCGGTGACGTAGGGACGAGGATCCCTATATATGGTTCGGATCCGCGAGGCAGATCAACCACAACGTCGACGTCAACATAAACAACACCGAGGCTGCACAATTCAGCTTCGCTGGTTTACCATCTCTACGGGGTGCATAGGCGCTGTGTTTTTTTTTGGGGGGGGGGGCACGTTATTCGTCTCACGCCATGGCTGTTCATCGTGGAATTTGGCAGTGCGAGCCGCCGCAAGTCCGAAGCCGGGAACCTGGCGTGATCATTAGGTCATGTGGGTTTTCTTACCGTCGGCAGTTAGCGCCGGACGCTCGCCGGATTTTCGGCTTCATAGGGTATTAATGGTTTCGCGTAATAAGCTAACCAGGGAAATGGTGAGGGGCTCAACAGATTTGTTAAGCTTGAGTGGACTACTAGACAAGCAGAACCACAGCTACGCTGAAGAAGCGAAATTCTTGCATGAAAGGAATTAGGACAACTTATCTCACGATAACTGTCGACGATAATGCGAATAGCAATCGCGTATTGTAGTGACAGACGATGTTCTTTAATTCAAGTATATTTAACACGTGCCATGGTAATTAGGAGACTTTTGTTGCTTCGGTTATGTGCCCCTTTGCTATGCTACTAGCTTGCTAATGGCACCCATAAGAATGGAAGCATGTAGACCGTATGACGCCGACGCAGTGATGATAGAATGATGAAGAAGGACTGACATCGATTGATTGATTGATTGATTGATTGATTGATTGATTGATTGATTGAGTAACTTTTATTTTACAGTCCTGCAGAACGCGTATTAGCACGTCGCGGGCCGCTCCCACGTCGGGACCGACAGGCCTAGCCTGCCAGCCGCATCGTGGGCCTGCTGGACAGCCCAACGTTGCTCAGCCAGGAGTGGGTTGCGGAGGGCCGCCTCCCACCTAGCTGAGCTGAGGTCAGGGCTTGCTATAGAGATACATCCCCAGAGCATGTGCGAAAGTGTTGATTTATCCCCGCAAGCAGGGCACGCGTCATCAGTGTAAATCTCCGGATATATCGCATGTAACGTGGACAGGTTGGGATAAGTTTCTGTCTGCAACAGTCTGAATGTCAGTGCCTGAGGCCTAGTGAGCTTGGGGTGAGGAGGAGGGTATTGTCGCCGCGAGAGATAGAAGTGTTTAAGAAGTTCATTATAAGTGGCAGGCGCGTCCCTACCATGCGTAACCCTCTCTTCGGCCGTTACAGCGCCAGCGCGGTCAGTCAGTGCGCGCGCGGCAGCGTGGGCCGTCTCATTGAGGTTCGTTGGGACATCCGACATGTGCCCAACGTGGGCTGGGAACCAAGTAAGCAAGTGATGCTTGATTTTATCCGAACCTGCCTTACGAAGCAGCCCAAAAGCCTGTTCTGAGATCACTCCACACTGAAATGCCCTAATGGCTGACCGTGAGTCACTGTAGATGACGTCGCTGCTGTCATCAAGCATCGCCAAGGCAATGGCCACCTGCTCGGCTATCGCCGGATCTCCGGTTCGTACAGATGCGCAGTTCGTGAGTCGCTGTTTGGAATCCAACACTACTGCAGAAAAGGAGCACCCCTTTTGATATGCGGCCGCGTCAACAAAGCAGGCTCTACGCCCCTCTGTCTGGATCTGTTTGAGTATGTTTGAAGCTCTTGCTTTCCTTTTACCCTTGTTAAATTCAGGGTGTACATTTCTTGGTATCGGCGATACGGAGATCAAATCTCGTATGTCCCGTGCTAACTGGCATTTTCTTGGTGCTTCTGCAGATGGCGGGTAGCCGAGCTCTTGTAATATCCTCCTGCCGGCGGCGGTCGTGGAGAGTCTGGCAAGTTGCGCTCTTTCCTGAGCCTCTGCAATCTCCTCCAGAGTGTTATGCACACCTAGCTGGAGGAGGCGATTGGTGTTGGTGAAGATCGGTATACCCAGGGCTCGCTTAGTTATTTTCCTGAGCAACGTGTTGAGTTTGTTCCTCTCTGCTCTTTGCCATCTGTGCATAGCCGCCACGTAGGCAAAGCGGCAAAGCACAAATGCGTTAACCAACCGTAACAGGTTATCTTCTTTAAGGCCATGATGGCGGTTAGCCACACTTCGGATGAGACGTACTGCGTTGTCCGTCTTGGTCGTGAGCTTGATTATCGTTTGCGCGTTAGAGCCAGTAGATTCGATTACCATGCCGAGTATTCTTATTGCAAAGATGGAATTACAAAGATATATTGTTACGAATTATGTTTATTTACAGGGTGAAACAGTGAAACGAGGTCCGAGAGGGTAGCTACAGGCCAGGCCCAGCCGGCGCAGAGTACCGCCAGGTCACGCGCGCACACTCTACTTCGTCTTTCTCTGCCTCAGCCGCAGCCGCGCAGTGCTGCGACATTTTCCCCGGGGGAAGACGAAGCTCGCTGAGCGAGTTAAAGGGACCTGTGATGGCACTGCTTGAGTCTGGCCACGTGAACAACTTGCGTCGCCCGTGAACGCCGATTACTTGCCGTCATTTTGGCGACGACATAGGTCACATCGCTCAAGCGGTTGAGTATAACGAATGGTCCAGTGTAAGTGGCGAGAGACTTGCGGTACAATCCCTTTTTGCGAACAGGTGTCCACAACCAAACATAATCACCGGGAGAAAAACTGACGGGGATATGCCGCGCATCATAGCGAATCTTGCTGTTGCCTTGTGAGGACAACGTCCTAAGATGCGCCAGTCGACGTGCTTCCTCAGCGCGACACAGAGTTTGGGCGATGGAAGGATCTTCTTGGCACGATAAACGTAGAATAGTGTCCAGAAAGCTCTGGGGAGCGCGTGCGTACAGCAGAAAGAACGGTGCATATCCAGTAACTTCGTGCTTGGCACTATTGTACGAGTACGTTACAAAATGTAAGACGGCGTCCCAGTTCTTGTGGTCAGCAGCGACATACATTGATAACATGTTGGTAAGGGTTCGATTTGTCCGCTCCGTGAGGCCATTGGTTTGCGGGTGGCAAGGAGTGGCATGACGATATGCAGAACCACAAAGCCGCAAAAGTTCTTCAACGACGTCGGCGGTGAATTGCCGTCCACGGTCACTGATGACAACACGGGGAGCGCCGTGACGGAGTATGACGTGATGTAACAAAAATGAAGAGACATCTGCTGCAGTGGCAGATGCAAGTGCCGCCGTTTCCGTGTAGCGAGTAAGATAATCTACGCATACTATAATCCAGCGGTAGCCAGCTGACGTCTGTGGGAGCGGGCCAAGCAAGTCGATGCCCACTTTTTAAAAAGGTAACGTCAGTGGGTTAACTGGTTGTAAATAGCCTGCTGGGGCCGTCGTCGTTTGCTTGTGGCGCTGGCAAACAGTACAGCTTGCGACATACTGTTTCGTTGTTTTCCAGAGCTTGGGCCAGAAAAATCTCTGTCTAAGTCGGTGCAGTGTGCGTGTAAAGCCAAGGTGCCCGGACGTGATATCGTCATGCATAGAACGAAGGACAGCAGGGCGGAGGTTTTCGGGCACAACTAGAAGCAATGGGGGACCATCAGCCGAGTAATTTTTTTTTGTACAGCAAACCATTACGAAAAGTAAACGATGTTGTGCCTGCTGGCTCACGTGCAGCTGCCCGTAGGGATTCCAAGGTAAGGTCTGCAATGTTGCTCGCTCTCGAAGGTACGCAGGTCTGGAAAGTCGGAAGAGATGGAAACTAGGTAGTCGTCGAAGTCATCATCCTCAGCTTTAGTGTGCGGCGAAGGGAGACGGGATAGGCAATCTGCATCGGTGTGACAGCGTCCGCTCTTGTATTTAACGGAAAAGCTGTACTCTTGAAGGCGCAAAGCCCAGCGGGCCAACCGGCGAGATGGGTCAAGCAGCCCAACCAGCCAACAGAGTGAATGATGGTCAGTCACTATCGTGAATGCGCGGCCCAGCTTGTTAGAACGCTCTCGTGGTTTTCAAACCAGAGGAGCGCGATTCCAGCGAGAAAAAAAATCACGTTATCGAGCTGCTTCGTAGTGTCCCAGTGGTTGTGGCGACTCACTCTGTTGTAGTGTTTCAGCCAGTCGTCGACGTCTTCGTTGGCCTTCCTCGAAAAGGTGGGTGGCTCTCGCAGCGGTGTCCAGTAGCCAGCCTGACCTGCGTGATTGCTGTCTGGTCCGCCGCAGATGGGGTCGTCATTGCCTTCTCCGGAATCGGCCATGTCCACTGCTTGTGGTCGTAAACCGGCCAAGCGCCTACTCCGTCGGACAGTTGGTAGAGCTGGGTCGTCCAGGATCGTCCAAGATTTACCCCGCACCTCCACCAAAGATGTTACGAATGATGTTTATTTACAGGGCGAAACGGTGAAACGAGGTCCGAGAGGGAAGCTACAGGCCAGGCCCAGCCGGCGCAGAGTACCGCGAGGTCACGCGCGCACACTCTACTTCGTCTTTCTCTGCCTCAGCCGCAGCCGCGCAGTGCTGCGACAATATGTAATTAATGTAGATTCCTCGTGTTTTTGGTGGCAGGTCGAAGACGACGACTACGGCCCGTGCTGTGAGCATGAAAGAGCTCGTGCTGTTCTCGGCTACTAGGCTGATCTCCAACGATTATCACCTATGTAATTAAGCAAACTTCCTTATATTTGCAGCAACCTCCTTACATTATGTGGAGGTTGCTGAATCCGTTAAGTAACCCCAGAGCTCCTCACTATTAGGCTGCCCACCAACACCATTACTGATGTGACCAACGCGCCAACAGAACCCATGGCTGTCACTGTCACTCCCGTCGGCATTCTGCGTCAGCGAACTTCAGCGGAACCGGGGAACAAGACGTTGAAGACTGTGCTGTCCTCCTGTGAACGTGTAAGCGTTCACAATATGTTGGACGACCACATGAAACTTAACAACATCATATTGTACGTTGCTGACGTCGCGACGCTGTTTTTTAAGAACTACAAACCTGACATCTCGAGTTCGCCCGCATTCAGGACACATTTTCGCACACTGTTTGGCCGCTCCCCTGTCCGCAAGCTACACGACAAACAACGTATACGTTAGCAAGATGAGCAGCCGGGTGAGGCTTTTCCCAGCTATATTGAGGATATAATCGACCTCTGCAGTCATGTTAGACCAGCAATGATCGAGGATTAGTAGACCAAACATATTCTGATGGGCATTGAGGACGACACGGTTCGTAGTGCTGATTGCCAAGCGTCCAACCATTGTCTCCATGCTGTTCAACCTTTGTCAGAGTTCGTCAAATTGCACCGCCAACTCAAATTGCATCGCGTCCCAAAACGTCGAACAGGCTGACTCCATCTGTGCCATTGCAGCTGCCGCTGGCCATGCGAATGCTTCTGCTCTTGTACTTCAGCTGAAGGATCTCAATCGTAAGGAAGTGGCGCCCCAGCTATGACTGCTTCCTCGTAGCCAGGAGCCCACCCCAACACTGGCTCCGGCCATGGAACCCATGCATGCCCAGATATCTTACGCACCCCCCCCCCCCCCCCATTCACCCACAAGCTTCTGTGATCGCACAGCCCTTTTATGCTGACTACGCATCTCCGGTCACGCCTACCCCACTCAAGGATGTTAATGCGATCGCAAGGCTGCTAAAACGGTGATTTTTTCGGCCCACAGCCAACGCACCGGGTACCCCTTAGTGTTATTCCACGGCAGTCACTCCAGCTTCGTTGCTGAGCCAATAGTTGGCGCAGGCCAGACAACAAGCATGTTTGCTTCGCCTGTGGAATTGCTGGTCACGTTGTGTGCTTCTGTCATCGTAACATCCACTCTAACCATTACGTCTTCGTCCAGTTTTATTACGCGCCGCAACATGCCACCGAAATTTGTTCCCGAGATGCCGCTGGCTTGCCGCCGAGACCCTGTGATCTCGACAGCCGCTCAGACAGTCGCCGTCCTCGTTATCGACGTGGATGGTCACTGTCGCCTATGCGTGGTCGAGGGAAACTGATTAGCCCAGTTCCGGAAAGCTCGTCGAACTTTCCCAGACTTTAGTTTTCCCCGTAGAATTTTATTGACGTGTCGAGTTAATTTTCGCTGCCCGAAAATTACCTACCTTGCATCACGCTGTCTCGGAAGATGGCAATATTCCCGACCCCGGCAAGCTTCGCGTAGGCACTCAGTTTCTAAATCCCACATCTATTAAAGCCCTGCGAAGTTTCATAGGCCTATGCTACTATTTTCGGCGCTTCGTCCAGAACTTCGTCTTTATATAACAACACCCTTGATGAACTTGCTTACAAAGGCATTTCCGCGTGTCATCAGCATGCGATGAAGCCATTGAAAAGTTATGCATGTTGTTGACTGCATCGATTCTTCGCCACTGGAACCCAACTACGCCAACAGATGTTCACACCGACGCCAGTGGTGTCGACCTTGGTGCGGTCTGCACCCAACGGAAATCCACGAATGCCGAATACATCGTCGCTTATGCGAGCCGTAACCTTAAGAAAGCCGAGTTAATCCGTCATGGGGAAGAAATGCTTAGCCATTATTTCGGCATTGAGCAAGTTTTGGCCTTACCTCTACGGTCGACCTTTCAGCGTCATCAATGAACATGACGGCCTTTATTGGCTCTCCTCCTTGAAACCCCCATCACGTCGCCTCCGCCGCTGGGTGATTCGCATGCAGGAATACGATATTCGTGTCGTAACCGCTCCTGACGAAAGCTTTCCGATACTGACGCACTCTCCCACTCGCCGATGACACCTGATGTGGCTTCTCTTTCCGTTGCTTCTAGGATCTCAGCCCCGTTAGTACTTACCGCCATGAAACGCGCCTTGTGTTTTCTGGGGAAGCTCGATGATGATGACGACCCGTGCCGTGATTGCGAGAGAGCTTGTGCTGTTAGTTGCTGTTAGGCTAATATACAATGACTATAACCTTTATAATGAAATCTCATTACATGTATAACGAAGACAGCATGGTGACAATGCGATTTAGATTCTTAAATTATAACAATGGAGTAACGACGATCACGTTACGACGACGACGTGAGGAGAGTGAGATGACGACGGCGGTAACACGACAAGCAAATCAGGTGGGAATCCCGAGGCCGGCATAACCAAGACAGCATGGCGTCGATGGTACGACAACGCATGCATGGTAGTGTCTGTAACGACGACACAGTGACGAGCATGAGATGACAATGGTGGACTAATTACCACTGAATGATGAAAGCATGGTTACGATAACTCTACCAACAAGGAATCACGTCGACAGATCGCCGTGTGGGTCTCACGACGATGGCATAACAGCAGTGGCATGACGACACCGAAGTGATGACGATGGTGAAACGACCGCGCTCGCGACAACGGTATGGCGATAACGGCATAAAAGAATCGGATGTCGAAGTTACAGTGATGATTGGAACGACCATGACGCCAACACTTTGACAGCAAATCCATGCACTGTATGATGGCTTTGGCATGACATTCGCACGAAGACAATGGGATGACGAAGAGTGCATGATGGCATTGGCGGAGCAATGAATATTACGAAAGCTGTATGGCGACGGTGGCATGAAGACTACCGCACAATGAAAGTCGGATGAAGAGGCTGAAGTGACGATGATGCCATGACCACGGCGGCATTACCATGGCGATCTGACCATGAATGCATGATAGCGACTGCATCGCAATGAAGGTAAAACTAGTGAGGCACAATCACATTTTGAATCGCGACCAACCCGAGTAGGCAACAGTGTAAGTCGAGACACGTTTCCGGACCTGTCATTTGTCAAAAACGTAAGGGAATACTCATGGGCGCACCTGGGCGAAACATTGGACAGCGATCACTATATCCTCAGCATCTCGGTATCCACGCCGAAACTCAAGAGAACAATTGGCGAAATTAGGCTTACGAACTGGGAGGCATTCAGGCAGTGCCCCCCGCCCGAAAACGGTATAACAGACATAGCGGAATGGATGCAGCACCTCCGGGACGTCCACATCCAAACCACTAAAACCATCCAGCGCACGGTCGAGACGCCCGAAGTCGACCGCCGGCTCTTACACCTGTGGGAAGCCCGTGAGGGCCTCCTCAAACGGTGGAAGCGACAGCGGTTAAACCGGAAGCTACGTCTTCGAATCGAGAAAATAACAGACGAAGCCAGAAATTACGCAAACGAGCTGACGCAGCAAAATTCGGTACAGTTTTGCACCTCGCTCAAGGGTACCCTGAGTACGGCGCAGACGTGGGCCATCCTACGCTGCCTGATCGAGCCCGACAAGGCGAAATCGACAACTAGTCGGACGCTTCTAGAAATCGCTCACAAGTTCCCCGGAAACAACCAGGATTTGATCGACACCCTAAAAACCAGATACCTGGGTAGCGACCCCATACAACCCTGCCTCCTAAAATATGAAGGAGAACCAAGAGCAGAACTGGACGCTCCCATCACGGAGGAAGAGGTGTACGCCGCGGCACGAGCCTCACAGCGCAACACAGCTCCCGGAGTTGAGAAAATCACCAATGCCATGATTAGAAACCTGAGCCCGATGCACATCCAGGACTTGACCGAATACCTAAACGAGGAACTCTGGAGCAAGGGCCACGTACCAAACGAGTGCAAACACGCGGAAATCGTGACCATTCCCAAACCCAAACCCAAACCCGGCAAGAAGCCCGCGATCGACACCCTGCGTCCCATCTCGCTGACTTCGTGCCTCGGCAAGCTGTACGAGAGGGTCATCGAAACCCGCCTCCAACATTACATAGAGGAGGGTGACCTCTTCCCGCACACCATGCTTGGCTTCAGGCCGGGACTTTCGGCTCAAAATGCGTTCCTAATCCTAAGGGAAGAAGTTCTCAAGGGCATCCCGAAGGGAGGAGAACACCTCCTGCTCGCACTCGACCTAAAAGGGGCCTTTGATAACATCTCTCACGAGGCCATTCTCAAGGGACTGAACAACATCAACTGCGGAGAGCGCATCTTTAATTACGTTAAATCGTTCCTGACGGGCCGCCGGACGGCAACCATCGGAATAGGCAAGACTCGATCGGATACGATCGACGTGCCGAACAAAGGAACACCGCAGGGGGCGATAGTCTCCCCGATT